>NC_056739.1:1152027456-1152327456 GCF_019279795.1 Protopterus annectens
GTTGTAAGATTTATGATTGTAGGGCAGATGTAGAAGTGTGAGTGGGTTTGAGAGGGTGGGCTAGTGTGGGTAGTGTGACAGGAGTAGTTGTGCAGTGGTAGGTCTGTTTGTAAGGAAGTTAGGAAGATTAGCGATAGTACAGCTAGTGATAGGGATGTGAGTGTGGGTAACAAGATACTACTTTGAGTGAGTAGTACAACTAGGATTCCTGGTTGGGTGTGTGTGAGGGTAGAGGTGTGTTGTCTGGAAATGTGTTGTTGGAAGTGGGATCAGTGTGGGATGTAATTGGATTGGAGGTGGGGGGAGGTAGGATGAGTGGGTTGGGCTAGTTAGGGAATTAGGGGTTGGGTAAAGCCTGTAGGTGTAGCCAAGAGTATCTCCTCATAACTGAACCTGAAGCAGCCGCTCTAGAGGATGCATCAGCTGCATCATAACTTTATTTGATAGAATGACGAGACACCTACAAAGTGGAGCTCAATAAGGAAAGGGCAGTAGTATTGCAGCCAGTGTCAGGTAGGTCAATGAGACCCCCCCAAGTTAAGACAAAACAGCCAGAACATATCTGGACATATGGATGCGATAATTTATGTCCCTGAAGGCCAGAGTAGCAGAAATATAAACTTTTTTTCCCCAGCTTCTCCATAGCCAGACTGTCTTTGTCAGAAGGGAGATGTTTGGAAGAGGATAAAAACTTGGATGGTTTGTACATGAATACTACAGCACAGTCTAAAGAAGACACTTGTAAAGGTGCTTCAAGGCCACAGCACCATATAAAAGCAGTCAGACTTCTCGGGGGACAGTTGCTGTGAATTAGAAGCCAAAGAAGCAGCAGTAAACGTATCCAACAAGGCAGCTAGAATGGGGGAAACAGCTGAAGATTTAGGAGATTCCATTTGTAACAGCTCATAATACCTCTTTTGAATGTCAGAGACCTTGGAGCAATCCCATTTAAAACGCTCCATCATGCGCATCACTATGTCCCCAAAAGAAAACTCCTCAAAGGGAGAATCAGGGCTCAAGGAATCCTTTTCCTCTGACCCACAGTCTAGGGGTGAAGTGATTTGCAAGGAATAGGCCAAGGATTCATCTCCAGAATCCAACTTTTCATCTGAGGAATCAGATTCCCTAGTTCTTTTGGCTGGGCTAGAAGACCAGGTAGAAGCAGGAACAGACAGCACCTGAGGGGATTTCAAAGCCATCAAGGCACTGAACATTCCTTGGGTAAAATTCTGACACACTTTATGAGGATCTTTAGCAGTGGGTGGCATATGTTTAATTAATTGTTATTTTTTCAATTGGATGTCAATTTTGACCAACCTAGGAGCCTCAGAGCCATGCCTAGACACATTAAGGGTACCAGGAACCTCTTCTGTAACTAGAATCCCTCTAGGCCCTTCAGAAATTATCAGACATGCTTCCACCTCAATGTCTGTGATGGACATTTGCACAGCCTCAGAGAATGTGAGAGAACCCGGTTTCATGCTGGCTTCCAAAAGGCCGAGGCAGAGGGAACTGACTTTGACATGGTATGGTCTTCAGGATCTTCATCCACCTCAACAAAAACATCCCCAGTGGAGGATGGACAGCAGCAGAATCAGACCACAACTTTTTAATCTTCTTTTTTACATGACAGCTGTTCCTTGAGGCAGGTAGATTTGGCCATGGTACCCTGGATCAAAAGCTTAAGATATTGGTTCTCCAGGAAGATGGACAACAAAGACAGACAGCTGCAAAGAGTTTTTGGAACAAACATCTGATAAATGGTACATTGACTATGACTGAACACAGCATCTAAGCAGTACAGGCACTTCTTGTGTTTATCTTCATGGGGAATCTGCCCACAGTGACATTTTCCCTTCCTAAATGATATGAACTCCCAGTAAATACAGACAGAAAAGAAAATAATGGACCCCACTGGGGCACTTATCTGTAAATGGCTCAGTAGGAAGCAGCTCAGCAAAAGGCATTCAGACTGATGTTTAACAATAGTGCTTGTATTGTCAGCAAAGAAGTTCTGAGGACTGAGTGCTCACATATCACCTTTATGTTCTACGCTTTTGCAGGGAGCATACGTCTGACATACAATGCTAGGAGGATGTATAGTCTTTGGTATGCTGGAAAGATGTTAGCCCATCCTCGGCAGTAGATCCCACATGCAATGAATACTGCAACAGTGATAAGGAAGGACATCACCTGAGATCTAGGTGATGATGCTAGACCAAATGGAACAGTTTTTAAATGGAAGAAATTCCGAACAATTTTGAACCATATATAGTTTCTGTATTTGTTTTTTTTTTCTTTTTTTTTCTTTTAAGTAGGTCTCTTCTGTGTCAAAAAGATCATCAGGAAATTTCTGTTTAGAAGGTTAAGTGATTGTGGAAAGCAAAAATTCATTAATATTCCATCAACTGCCTCTGATAAAAAATGATCACAATAAATACCATACTAAATTGACAGAATGAACTATGGTTAAGTTTTGGCCTAAGCTGGGATAACTTACTGATAAATACTATTCTGACACTCTCAAAACATGACTATTATCAAGTTCACATTCTGAGACTAACACAGATATTAAATATGTACTTCTTTACATTTTTTTCTAATTGAATCGTTGCTAACAGTAAAATATATCAACCTAAACAAAATAAGGGCATAAACTCCAAAAGGGTGCACCATGAAAACTGCTTTAAAATCAAGAAATATCAGTTAAACACTTCTGTTCCTTATATAGGAATCAGAACATCTTCAGAACTGAACAACAAGTAGCAACACCACATTTTAAATAGAATTGAGACTGTCACATGTCCAAATAATCTAATCAAATTCATTCACATCACCACCAAATTAATTAATAAAAAATATTGGTATATTCCTTAATTATAGTTAATAAAAATCATTTTGACCTAGAAATAAAACTAAACACAACCATTAGATAAACGTTAATAACATTTTGAAAACATTTACATAAAAGTAAATAAAAATAAGAAACTAATAGAACAAAATAAAACACATCCCCAAAATTCATATATGTATATTGTGAATCAGAAGTTATCAAAATAGATTTAATAAGACTATCTTGGATGGCCTGTACTGCAGGCAGTCTGAGCTAAATACTGCTCTTGTTCTGCGTTTAGTACTCTACCATTGGAAAGAAGCCCAGGTGTACAAGATAATTGCCAAAACAATAAGTCTTAGAGAATATGTCACTGTAACAGTGTATCATAACATCTGGGCTTACACACCTTTCTGGGCTACTCCCTCCAGACAGATTTTCATCAGATGTGCTCTTTTACCATATAGGGACCAAAGACAGTTTTGTGCCCTTATTGCCATACATTCCTATACAGCTAGTGCTGTGATATAAGTTTCTCTTTTTGATGCCACACAGGGCTCTCACATGGAAGTGCATTTGTACTAACAAGATGCCAGCACCCACTGAATCCAGATTACAATAACAAATCTAAAATAACATTTACAATTAACAGTTATAAGAAATTATATGGTGATCCCTCCTCAAAAATAATATGGTTGGATGAGGACACTTACCATAACAGTAGATGTTCAAACAGGATTGTTGCTGCAGTATAAGTTGTTTAAGTCACAGCTGGGTATCTGTCTTTCTGGCCCAGAGCATCTGGAGTTTTCTAGAGTATAAGAAATGAACTCTTTTTCATGCTGAGAAAGTACAGTTGTGCAAATAAACTGAGCATAACAGTATACGTTCTAATAGATCGCTGTTGCAAGTAGCCTAAACTAGTCTACTGGAACAGTCATCATGTTGAACATCATTGCTAAGATGTTGGTTAAAGGTAAGAGTAGCTCACACTATTTTCATGTCTTTCCTGACTAAAAAAAGAACAAACAAGCATGCCCTGATTCATCACATTAATGATCTAGAGAACTGTCAATAAAAAGAATAATCAAGCTATTGTAGACAGTATAGAAATAAGGGTTTGGATGATAACCTTTTTTTTGTCCAAGACCCCTTCAAAATCTTATGTAAGCAGAGTAGTGAGCCCCCCTCCCCAACAGTGCAGAGAGGTTTAAATACAAATGTACTGAAAGGAGAGAAAAGACCGTTCAACTGTCCTCCCTAGGTTATGTTATGACAGTCATCTTTTTTATTCTTAATCTATTTTGTTACACTTTATTCACCAGGTTAATCTCCTCTAGGTGAGCAGCCTCTTTTAAGGGGATACCAAAAGGGAATTCATAAGAGGTTTGGCTACTTAATGGGGAACTTCTACAACTCTTTTTTACATCATCTTTTTCCTAGTATAAGGGTGGCTGGAAGGAGATGCATAATGGCAGAAGATGCTGTGTGGCAGTGATCAGAGCAGACAGGTAGATACAACTTTAAAATTTCATCAGTCAGCTAAAAGTCTGGATGCTATTCAGAATAAAAAAAAATGACAGTTCAGTTGCTATGGAAGGAATTAACATTCCATGTGAGCAACAAGATTGTTTTGTAGTAGAAGGAGTACAGGCAGTGCAAACTGTAATACTACAGCTTATTATTCTGGGTAATTCAGAGGTACTGTATTTAATGCAGCAGTCATAATCTGATGATTACTCTGCTTATTATTATCATGGGGTGGGGCACAGGCAAAGTTATTACTGCCTTACTAAAGCACAACAGTCAATGTGTATGGTGTTGCAAATGAAAACAAGAGAAATTTAAAGACTGTCAATGTTTCTAAGGACATTACTGTGAATAATGGCATGGCTAAGTCTAACTGCATATCTTATGCAAACGTTATGGATTCAAATAAAAAGCAAACCTTGCAACTAGTAAAAAATAAGAAATGCCCAAATGTACAAATATCAGGAAAAAAAGATTGTCCTACTGATACATATTTAGTTTTGGGGCTGTTCAGTATCCCTTTTGGGGTTAAAAGCACATGATTTGAGATATTTCATAAATTAAGGAAAAGAACAATTATGTGTTTTAACTTTTGAATTATATATGCTAATGGAAAACGTTTTGAGTGTACACAAAAATAACAAAAATGATTACCCCTGGAATGATTTTGCAAGAAAAGATGTAGCACTGTGGAGAAAGAAAGCTTAACGCAGCAGAATATAAAATGGGATGCAGAAGATGCCAGAAAGTAGGACATGTTTATTTTGAATATGAATAACAGCAAGAAGAAAATTACATACATGATAATGTACATGATACTGCTATATGAGTGAAAAATAAAAATAATTTAATTTATTTATACTATTTGTTGACTGGAGCATTGTGACTAATAAAACAGCCCCTTTTCTGCAGAGTGCCAGAATAAAAGGCTCCACATACAAAAGCAATACAGTGGATTCCAAGTCCAACTTCCAGGCAGTTACAAGTGGAGTCCCACTGGGATCTTTCCTGGGTCCTCTCCTGTTTGGTATCTACTTTTCTGAAGTTCAGGCCAACACCAAGGGACTCTGGTTCACCAAATTTGCAGATGACTGCAAACTGGGAGCTATTATCGATTCTCACGCTGATGTAGACATCCTACAAAAAGGCCTCACAGACACCAGCGACTGGTGCCAGAACCATGGTCTTAAGCTCAATGCTAAAAAGTGCACATGGTCATCCCTTTGAAAAAAACACGGTGCCCATGAACTACCACATGGATGGTAGCCCTCTCAACTCTCAAAGTGTGATAAGAGATCTAGGAACACAGGTAGATAGCAACCTCTCCGACAACCATGTTGCCACAGTAGTCAAGAAGCCCTTCTATGTGGCACACCTCATTACAAAAGGCTTCTCATCCAGGAAGAAAGAATCTCCCTCTACTCATTCCTCATTAGACCCATTATACAGTACAATGCTCCATTTGGCATGTACCTCACTAAACACCTACAACAACTGCAGAGTCCACAAAAATTCCTCACAAAGAGGATCCTAGGACTCAAACACATGCCCTATACAGACAGACTTAAAAAACTCCAGCTATACTCAGTTTCATATTGCCTACTTAGAGGCGATCTCTGCTTGACCTACAAAGCCATGTCTGACCCAGTGTTGCTAGACATGCTTCATCTGAAAAAGTCTCAATCCCTCCACACCACATGCTCCAAAGACCTCAACCTCATCACCACAACAAACAGAACCTGCTGGAGGGACAGGTTCCTAACCCAGAGACTTCCCATACTCTGGAATAAACTCCCCATTCATATCAAGCAGAGCACTTCACTAGCTCTCTTCAAGAAAAATCTCGACGAGTGGATGGGTAACAGGAAATTCACCCCGGGGATAACTTCAACAGCCTTGCTCAATAGGGGCACAAGGAACTAACGTCCGGCAACAAGATGACTGGGAGTATTCTTGGGCTAGGCTTGTGTTGGCTCCAGGGCCATTAGCCTAGTACTCACCTATGAACCTATGAAAACAACACAAAATAGTTGTGTTAACTGATTCTGCTAATACAGTGAACTACTACAGTGAATTGTGAAATTAACATTAAGTAGCTATTTGTTGTTTGAAATTAATTTACTGAAGTATCTACCCATAGTACAAGCTTTATAATACTTTTTTGTGAATAATACCTGTATGCAAGTTAGGTAAGGGGAGTGGTGAGAGATATGTATGATTATTTCATCAGTCCTAGGAGAGAGTTAGACTGATACAGAGTCAAGAGTAAATGGTGTCAGTATGGACAGGAGAGTAAAGGTGAGAAAGGAGTAAAGAAGAGCATGACATAGGACTGCAGAAGAAAGGCTAAGAGAATAGGGAAGTAATAAGTTAAATTGTCTTAAGCAGCGAAGAGTTAAATTTACCTGTGATGCAGAGGAAGAGGTTAAAAGAGAGTGTTAGTAAGGAGGAAAAGATGACAGCAATTAACTTTATGCAGCAACCAGAAATAACGGTTGCTAGGTATTAAGTTTTATTTAAGAGTTATGCAGATTTTTCTCAGCTCTGATATCAGGTTGAATGGAATTCCAGATTTTGGTTACATAGACAGGGAAAACGTGAACATCCACAATGATTTAGTGTTTCATAACTGGTTCAGATGCTGTGATCGCAAGTTTCTTTTGAGGCATGTTTAGCTATATGTTGTAGAACCAAACATTCTGTGGGATAATGTAAGAAACTATGTGCAGTTTTAAGCTGGGAGAAGAACTGCAGGTGTTTTGCAGATCAAACCAATACAATTTGGAAAGTTAGAATCTAAATTAGCAGTTCTGTTACAAGACTGCAAGTTGGGCAATAAAGCTGGATATACAGACAGACACTACTTTTGAATAATTAGAGGAGGATGCAGTAGATAAAGATGAAGAGGTAAGGGACAATGATCTGTAGAAGACAAAAAAGATAAAAATTGACTGGAACAAGGGTAAATGTCAGGAAAAGAAAATTAAATAATGTTTTACCAAAATTTGGGGGAAAATAAAATAATAATTAATAATAATAACATTAATAATAATTCTGGATTAGTACCTAGGAATGTTAATAGCACTAAAATGATGCAAGAAGCTTACTCTTTAGATAATAAAGTTCATAAAGAAAATTTACCAGTGAAACCTTTTCCAGCATTTCAAAGGAAAATGTTTAAGACATGGAGAAAAGCATAGCAGTTGACTAGAAGGACTGGGAGTACAATGTAAATGAAGTTGGGAGATGGAGAACAGGAAGAAAACCAGCACTTTTGAAATTAATGAATAAATGTGGGTTCCAAAGCATAAATCACATTTGTGAAATGTGGCTGAACATGAAAAACTGGAAATATTGGACTTTTTTGACTCTGTTAAGCTTGTAGGGGACTCCAAAGCATTGTCCTACTTCATCTCATGAATGTTTAGAAGAACAATAAAGGAAAGGAAGAGAAGGAGAAACAGGTAACCATAAGTAGTAAAATGATTTTTCTTAACAGCATTTGTATGAAGGATTTCATAGTATAAACTGCAGACTATTCGCAGTTTTTTTGTGTGTTACAAGAATACTAAAGAAAACAGGTGTCCCCTTTTTATCTTTTTCTTTCTTTCATTTTAGTTTTAAGAAATGAAGGCATTGCAATGTAAAAAGAGAAAAAAGACTGGACAAAAGCATGTTTAAGATAACAGGCTGTAATCTTGGGTTGTTGAGGTGGGGGATGGGGGTATACAAACATAGACACCCTGATATAAGTAGATTTATTATACTTTTTCTTACTTTTGCATAAGGGAATGATTGGATTAAAGCCATTGGTTTGATCTAACAACAAGTTTTAAGTGGAAGCAAGGAAATAAGAGAAGACTGAATGTAATGAAAAGTTTTTTTTTGGCAAATAAATGTTCACAGTGTAGCACGAGAAGCTTGTAGCTGAAGGCAACTATGTATCTGGTTCTTATGTCTCTGTGGAGTCAAGATAGGACAGCAATGCTTTTTAATGTTTTCTGAAAGTATTAAGTTGTCTTCTACATCCAGGACAGGAATAAAAATAAAACAAAAACAGAGAGCACTTAGTGCAAGTACAGACTGTACCATGTGTCTTAGCATGCACATCCTTAACTACAGGTCAATTTAAGCCTGTGAGTGTAGCTGTTAATCTTGGGACAATTGTTCCCATTAGGAGGCTTAAACATCATTATTTGAAGATGTACATAGTTTTGTATTAAGTTAATAGGTTATGGAGATATTCTGGGGGTGCGTTTGCTTTTTTGTTTGATGTTTGACCAAAACATGAAGGTGGAAGAGACTGCACCAAAACCGAAACACCACCACAACCACTGGACACTTCATAGACCTCAACAATCAATAAAATACACCATATATCGTCAAACACTTTTATCTTTTGTCAACCAGACTTCTTCAGAATAAAATCACTTAAACAATAACCCCCTTATTTTATACAACATTAATTAATGAAACAATCAACTAATTAAGACTCAAAGTGCTGCAGTAACATAAATATATTCAAAAAATAAAATACACATGCAAATGCATATAAAAAATTCATTAAATATTGCATTTCTGTACTTTTAATCTTTTGTCTTTCAAAAAGCATTTTATATTAATGTTGTCATTTAACCCAGGTGGTCGGTGGGCACACAACTTCATTTGCCACTTTGCTTCTATTTTTTCCACTCTATTTTTATAGTTCCCCCCTCTTAAATCATGTGGTGCACTTTCAATGACAGAGAATAAAAACTTTTTGTGGCTGGGACACATTTGTGTATGTTTATACAAAGCACTATTGACATCTTTGACCTTTACATTATACAAGTGTTCCTGGATAAGTTTTTCCAAACTACGAGTGGTCAACCCAACATAAAAACTGGGACAACCTGAACATAGAGCAATGTACACTAATCCTGCTGTCTTACAACTATACCTCCCTTTTAAATAAATTAACTTTTCTACATTGGGAATTAGCAGAAATTTTGTAACATTAATGTACCTACAAATGTTGCACATACCACATGCAAACATGCCCGTCTCTTTGTTGCTATTAAACTTATCCACCACTAAGGTGTTATGTTTTTCTAAAATACTTTAAAAATAATTTAAAAACTTCTCGTTTTTTGATAAACTAACCTATGTTCATTTTTAATGCTATATGTTCGGCCCGGATAAATGGGGAGGGTTGCGTAAGGAAGGGCATCCGGCGTAAAACTTCGCCAAATAATTTCATGTGGACACCAGTAAATATTTCCATACTGGATCTGTCGAGGCCCGGGTTAACAACGACCACCACCAGTACTGTTAGCCAATAGGGTGCTGGCAGAAATTGGGCTACTGTTGGCCGAAGGAGGAGAAGAGGCAGATGGCATGGCCGAAGGCAGGAAGAGAGGAGAAAGGCTAGGACTGTGGTAGTGAGGGTCAGAACTTTGAATGTTGGCAGTATGACTGGTATAGGGAGAGAGCTAGCTGATATGATGGACAGAAGGAAGGTTGGTATATTGTGTGTGCAAGAGACCAGATGGAAGTGGAGTAAGGCTAGATGTATCGGAGGTGGGTTCAAATTGTTTTACCATGGTGTGGAAGGCAGAAGAAATGGCGTAGGAGTTATTCTGAAGGAACAGTATTCTAAGAGTGTTTTGGAGGTGAAAAGAGGTTTGGATAGAGTGATGTTTATGAAGCTGGAAATTGATGGTGTAATGATGAATGTTGTTAGTGCATATGCTCCACAAGTTGGGTGTGCAATGAATGAGAAAGAAAAATTTTGGAGTGAATTGGATGAAGTGGTGATGACTGTACCCAAGGGTGAGAGAGTGGTGATTGTAGCAGATTTCAATGGGCATGTTGGTGAAGGGAACAGAGGGGATGAGGAAGTGATGGGTAGGTATGGTGTTAAACAAAGGAATGCAGAAGGTCAGATGGTAGTGGATTTTGCGAAAAGAATGGACATTGCTGTGGTGAATACGTATTTTAACAACAAGGAGGAGCATAGGGTGACATACAACAGTGGAGAAAAATGCACACAGGTGGATTATATCTTATGTAGGAGGGCCAGTTTGAAGGAGACTGGAGACTGTAAAGTGGTGACCGGGGAAAGTGTAGTTAGGCAGCATAGGATGGTGGTTTGTAGGATGACGTTGGTGATCAAGAAGAGGAGGAGGAGTGTGAGGGCAGCACCAAGGATCAAATGGTGGAAATTGAAAAAGGGTAATTGTGAGGTGGAGTTCAGGGATGAGTTAAGACAGGCACTGTGTGGCAGTAAAGAGTTACCAAATAGCTGGGTAACTACAGCAGAGCTAGTAAGGGAGATGGCTAGAAAGGTGCTCGGTATGACATCTGGACAGAGGAAGGACGACAAGGAGACATGGTGGTGGAATGAGGAAGTAAAGGAGAGTATACAGAGAAAGAGGTTGGCAAAGAAGAAGTGGGATGGTCAGAGAGATGAAGAAAGTAGACAGGAGTATAAGGAGATGAGGTGCATGGCAAAGAGAGAGGTGGCGAAGGATAAGGCATATGAAGAGTTGTATGAAAGGTTGGACACTAAGGAGGGAGGAAAGGACCTTTACCGATTGGCTAGACAGAGGGACTGAGCTAGGAAAAATGTACAGCAGGTAATGGTGATAAAGGATAATGAGGGAAACATACAAGCGAGGAGAGTGTGTTGAGGAGATTGAAAGAGTACTTTGAGGAGTTGATGGATGAAGAGAATGAGAGGGAGCGAAGGTTGGATGATGTAGGGATAGTGAATCATGAAGTACAATGGATTAGCAAGGAGGAAGTAATGATAGCTATGAAGCGGATGAAGAATGGAAAGGCTCTTGGCCCAGATGACATACCTGTGGAAGCATGGAGGTGTTTAGGTAAAATGGCAGTGGAGTTTTTAACCAGATTGTTTAATGAAATCTTGGAAAGTGAGAGGATGCCTGAGGAATGGAGAGAAAGTGTTTTGGTACCGATTTTTAAGAATAAGGGTGATGTGCAGAGCTGTAGTAACTACAGAGGGATTAAATTGATCAGTCACAGCATGAAGTTAAGGGAAAGAGTAGTGGAAGCTAGGTTAGGAAGGGACGTGATGATTAGTGATCAGCAGTATGGTTTCATGCCGAGAAAGAGCACTACAGATGCGATGTTTGCTCTGAGAGTGTTGATGGAGAAGTACAGAGAATGTCAGAAGGAGTTGCTTTGTGTTTTTGTAGACTTAGAGAAAGCATATGACAGGGTGCCTAGAGAGGAGTTGTGGTATTGTATGAGGATGCCGAGAGGGTCAGAGAAGTATGTAAGAGTGGTACAGGATATGTATGAGGGTAGTGTGACAGTGGTGAGGTCTGCTGTGGGAGTGACAGATGCATTTAAGGTGGAGGTGGGGTTACATCAAGGATCAGCTCTGAGCCCTTTCTTATTTGCAATGGTGATGGACAGGTTGACAGACAAGATCAGACAGGAGTCCCTGTGGACTATGATGTTTGCAGATGACATTGTGATCTGTAGTGAAAGTAGGGAACAGGTGGAGGAGACCCTGGAGAGATGGAGATATGCTCTAGAGAGAAGAGGAATGAAGGTCAGCAGGACTAAGACAGAATATATGTGTGTGAATGAGAGGGAGGATAGAGGAATGGTGAGGATGCAAGGAGTAGAGGTGGCAAAGGTGGATGAGTTTAAATACTTGGGGTCAATAGTTCAGAGTAACGGTGAGTGTGGAAGAGAGGTGAAGAAGAGAGTACAGGCAGGATGAAGTGGGTGGAGAAGAGTGTCAGGAGTGATTTGTGACAGACGAGTACCTGTAAGAGTGAAAGGGAAGGTCTACAAGAGGGTAGTGAGACCAGCTATGTTATATGGGTTGGAGACAGTGGCATTGACAAAAAGGCAGGAGTTTGAGCTGGATGTGGCAGAGTTAAAGATGTTAAGATTTGCATTGGGTGTGACGAGGGTGGACAGGATTAGGAATAAGTATATTAGAGGGTCAGCCCAGGTTGGAAGCTTTGGAGACAAAGCCAGAGAAGCAAGATTACGTTTGTTTGGACATGTGCTGAGGAGGGATGCTGAGTATATTGGGAAAAAGATGCTAAGGATGAAGCTACCAGTAACAGGAAAAGAGGAAGGCCTAAGATAAGGTTTATGGATGTGGTGAGAGAGGACATGCAGGTGGTTGGTGTGACAGAGCAAGATGCAGAGGACAGGAAGAAATGGAAACAGGTGATCTGCTGTGGCGACCCCTAACGGGAACAGCCGAAAGAAGATGATGATTGATTTTTGAGGTCTCTGAAGTATCCAGTGGTTGTGGTGGTGTTTTGGTTTTTTTGTTTGACTGTTTTCATTAAAACTAAAAGTCTAGTAAGATGTGACATAGGTTTAAGTGGACATGACATGAAAACTGTACAAAACATCAACCTGCTAAACATTAGCGCATGCATGTAACACAAAAGCTGAAAACAGACATTTAAAAAAAGAAAGATGATATACACAACAGGTGGGAACAATAACTTCTTGTCATAATGGCAACACTTTCCATATTATCTTGGAAAATGAATGGTCTCATAGGCATATACAAAAAAGAAAGAGTAGTGAACTACATTAAGAAATGCACAGTGCAAATAGCTATACTACAGCAGACACGTGTAAATAAACAAGCATGTAAATTTGATGAAGAAAGGATTTTAAGATGACTATCTGGGACCAAGAAAAGGGGGAGTACTTGCATTAATTTCTAGAGTAGCTTCAATAGGGCTAGAAGAGGAAAAAGGATAATAATGGAGGATTTGTAGTAGTTATGGACTGCTAACATGTATTTATATTCCACCTAAAACTGCTACAATAGAGCTTAAGAAAATTGTGGGAGAAATAATCAGCTTTAAGCAGGGAATATTACTTATAGGTTGCAACTGGAATTTTGCAACAGTGAGAATGTATCTGGGGGGCCTAGAAGGGAAAATATAACAAAAGAGGGTAGATTTTTGAAGAAATGTATGACAATATTTGCTATGGAAGATGTGAATTCTGTAGCAGGAACTCTGACAGAATTTATATATTATTTCCCAAGGTACAACAACAAGGCTAGGCTAGGCAGAAATTATATTTTACAGGAACATGTGAATTTAATTGAAAGTTTTGATACACATTGAGATATTGACACTTCCTCACCTGTCTGTTAAAAAAAATTAATTTACAGCAAGGGTAGTGGAAATTATTTGGGAGTTTTTAAGGAAGATGGAAATGAAATGGAAATGAATGAAAATGATGGGATAAAATGAAAGTGGAGTTTAAAAATAGAGTTGAAATAAATGAAATAGAGATATGGTTAAGAAGTAACAATAATTATTTAGAGGGACTGACAAAGGTTAAAGTGTTGCAGAATAAGGGTAATTTCACAGAACAAGAAGAGGTGCAACTGCAGAGTGATAAAGAGAAAATAAGGGACTACCTAGACAATATGCAAAAATTTATAAAGACTACTTTTAAGAAATTGTTTTTTGATAATAACTCCAGACCACAAAAACTTTTAGCACAACTTAGGCAACAGGAAATAGAAAGGGTTTCTGCCAAGCTTAGCGAGACTATAACAAGGAAAATAACCAGAGATCCTGTACAGGTATTAGAAATATTTTGGAATTATGAAAATCTGTATAAAGCACAGAAATTTGGAAATCCAAAAAAATTCAGAGATGGAAATATTTAAGTAAAAATTAAATAAGCCAAGGTTAAAGGCAGATGAGGCTCAAAATGGCTAGGAGGAGATGAGATAAAAATGTGATGCATAACCAATCTACAAGAATGTCTTCAAGAATAGCTGGTAATCTTATGGATGTTTGGAAGCTAGGAGGATAGAAATAGACCTTCAAGTGTGCATCCAAAAAAAATGTCTATATTTTGCAAATAAGCCCCAACATCAGAAACTATAGGCCTACCCGGGGGATCCATTAATATTTTATGGATTTCTGGTACAGCAAAAAAATTAGCATTCTTCGGGTGTTTGATATACAACTTCCTGATTCTGAGGAAACAAAAATTCCTAAACATTCTCCCCTCGCTAGCAGTTCCAGTAAAGAAAAAATATATTCTAATAATGGGCTGGTAGGAAGCTTGTGATAAATGTTGTTACCCAACAAATTCCTTACCATTTTATTGTAACTAACCCTGGTCATAATGACCCAATAAACCCCCTTATCAGCTTTGGTGAAAACACAGTTCTTATTAACTTCATGTAGTTCATTTAAAGCTGACCTTTCACTCTTGCTTAAATTATAGCATTTTCTCTGCTTAATGAACTTCAGGTATTCAAATTCCACTTGCCTACACAACACCCTTTCAAAACTGTTTATCACTACTGAAGTTTTGGGGGAACAAAAGTACTCACACAAGGAACCTGAGGTGCAAATAACTTACCATAACCCGTGACAAAACCTTCTTGAAAGTTATTACATTCTTCTTCAATGTCACCATGCAAATGAATATCAAACAAATCGTTTTCATGTATGGACAGATCCATAAGAGAATCTTCCACTTCAGAAACATTCACATAATCATCAATAGATTTCTTTTTCACAAAAAAAACATTTCAAATGCAATTTTCTACAGAAACGTTTTAACTCCAAAAGGAGGTCCGCCAAGGTAGGAATATGGGTGGGGACAAATTTTACTCCCTTAAGCAATACACTTTTAGTATCCTCGCTTATTTTCAAATCGGTCAGATTTACAATATTTAAATCATTATTAACAAACATATTGTGTACACTATTTACCACATACCCACAAATAGAATCAGACAGTCCAACATTGTCCAAGCTTCTTAACCTGGAGATTAATTCTTTCTTCATTTGCCCAGAATCTTTTGTCCTCGCCCTTTCATATAAATAGGGCTGGAATGCTGCTCTGCAACTGCATAACCCACCTGCTCACCAGCGTCAGCATTAAGATTTTCAATTGAAATGCTTTTTCAACTGCTGGAAGTGGTTTCATTAGAAGACACTGAAGAGACTCACTATGTCTATGCTTTCCCTTCTTTGGAAATCACTGAAACACTGTGACTGGGTGATTCAGTTGGATGTGTTAATTGTTTTATATAAATATACTGCTTTTGTGGTGTGTAATTTATTCCTTGAAAGCAATAGCCGAGGTACAAAATACACCAGTAAAGTTGCTTGCAGTAGAACTGCTATGGCTCTGTTTGTTTTTTTCTTCGTTCAGTTGACAGTAGTATTGTATTCTGTCAGAAACACAAGATGAACAAACTGTCGTAACTAAGGAAACTATCAAACAATCCTGTCTTGGTTTGTGATTTGTTGTGGAGTTGACTGGTAAGAGCAGTTTTATTTGAATTTATATTGCATTTGTTATCACTATTTTAACTGTTTGTAGGTAAGGAAGAGACTGCTTATTAACAAGCTTTACTTTGATTCATATTTTGTTGTTTTACCTTTAGTTTCACTTTTGGTTGTGAAAAAGGGATAGGTTTGGACAGGCAAGCTCTAGCCACCACAAGGGGCCTAGACAGCTATAAATTTACACAGACTGCAGAGAGGAAAATTCTGAGCATATCAAAACAATCCTGTCTTGGTTTGTGATTTGGTGTGGAGATGACTGTTAAGAGAAGTTTTATTTATTTTTACTGATAAAAGGAGGTGTGATTGCGAGCTATAGTGAGCATAAAAGAAATTACAACTTCTGTTTGGCTGGTAGAACTTGTATGGTCAGAGCAACTTTATTGTATTGTATTATTTAGTTGGATATTGCTGGTAGAATTTTTGTCATAGAAGTTGATTTAAGTTCCTTTGAATTCTTTGCTACTGACTTTGTGTAATTTTTTCCTTTGCAATATTTTATTCAATTAAAGCTGAATATGGATTCCTTAAATGAGTATGCAATTAACAATTTGCTAATGTACAAGTATATTGTACAGTGTAATAAATGCTATGCATATTTAAAGGTAACAACTGATAACACTGGTGATCTTTGTTCCTCGTGTCAAAAGTTGGATGTTGGATGATTTGCTTACCACTGTTAGAAGCAAATCTCGACTTAATGATGATGACTGCACATGTGCAATTGACATGTCTTGGAGAAATGTTGTATCATATATTAATGACTGGACTGATGAACTAAATAATGTTAGGCATAGAACAAATAGAATAGATTTAAGAAATGATGCATCTATTTTCTGCAAAGAACATTCAACTCCTATGAAACATGATGAGGCCCCTGAAAACTATGGGATTGTGGATGCAAGTACTCAGCAATCTGAGGATCCAGTTTGTTTAGAAGGAAACAAAAAAAAAAAGATAGAAAGGAAGTTCTCAACAAATAACAAGGAAGAAAAAGAAACTGACTAATGACTGTAAAGGAAAGAGAATATGTAGTAAAAAGGATTCTGCTTTGTTATGCAACACATTGGTGACAGGGAATGAAGATAGCTATCTATCAGAAAACCGTCAGTCTACAGAAAAAGGCATCACCTTTCCAATGGAAAAGGTAGAAAAAAGAGGCAAGGGGCAGGTGAAAAGGAAGAAATCAAAACTGAACGTGGAAGGATCGAAGAACATTACAGTAAGAAATAAGAAGAGAAAGACAGATGTTGACTACATGGCTCAAGCTGTGAATTTACAATGCCAGCTGGATGAGAATTTAATACGCAATGAAAACAGTAGCATTTATAAGACTAATAGTGATGAAGATCTATCCTTCGTAACAATTGAAAGAGCATAAATGACTGTATTAGAAGCTGGAGATTCTTCAGAGATGGTCAGCAAAGATATTCTTGTAATTGGAGATTCAGTTATTAGAGGAGCTGATACTTATATTTGCAGAGATGATAATGACCATTGAGTAGTGTTATGCTTGCCAGGCGCAAAAATAGAAGATGTGAAACAAGCCTTGGAATGCCTTAATGTAAGGAAGTATGGATCTGTTTTTATTCCTGTTAATACAAATGATGTCACCAACAAAGATTCTCTGACTGTTAGTAAGGAACTGACAGCCCTACTTGGTAGTATATCCTGTACTGGTGGTAGGACATACTTTTCACAAATCACCTTTAGAAAGGATAGTCAGGTCACTGTGAATGAAAAGATTTTTTTGGATAAACACCTACATGGAAAAAATGTCCTGTTTTAAAAACTGGAAAAGTGTAGAGCATCCAAGCCTTCTTTTGGACACACGTGTTCAGACAGGATGGTGTGCATTTGTCTAGATCAGGGAAGAGAATTTTTGCAGCAGATATTTTGCAATATTTGACAAACACTAGCCAGAATTTTTGCCAGGTCAAAAATGTAACAGTTCACATACAGCAACATTTGATGCATCTCTGATGGTTATTAATGCTAGGAGCATTAATAATAAAGATTTTTTATTAGAAAATTTGCTACGTTCCCACAAAATAAGAAGTTATGTACCTACCATAACGTCCCATGTTAGTTGTCATCTCACCTTCTTTCTTGCTGGATGGGTTCGGAGCTGAACCTCGGCTCTGACTCGGCCTTTTACTAAAGCTCGAGAGCTATTTACCGGCTCGAGGCCTCCCCTTATCCCACAATGCTAGGCGTCAGATAAGTCAGATACCCAGATCTCATTAGGTAGAGCTAACACTAAGGAACAAACACCAATTCCCACCACAAGGTTTACCTACAGTGGTACAAGCAGAGGAGGCCGTAACCTAAAAAGGAGTCAACCATAGGAAGAAGGCCTCAAAAAGAGATTCCTCTTGGTCCTGACCAGGCTAGGGGGATGGAGGGTGGGACTCAAGAAAGAAGGCGAGATGAAGATAACTAACATGGAACGTTATGGTAGGTACATAACTTCTTAATGTTAAGTTGTCTATCTTGCCTTCATTCTTGCTGGATGGGACAGCGTCCCTAGCACCTTAGCCCTGGGTGGCTCATCGAAACAGACTCTTGAGCACAGTGGAACCAAAATCAGCTTGACTCCTGGAGGCCACATCCAACTTGTAATGTGAAATGAAGGTATGAGGAGTGGCCCATGTGTCTGCAGCACAAGTAGATTCCATTGGAAGTCTAGCCTGAAAAGCTACCAACATAGCCAATGCTCTGGTGGAATGAGCTTTTGTTTTGTAGGGAGTTCCTTATGTCTCAGTTGGTAGATCAAAGTAATAATAGAGGCCAACCACCTGGACAAGGTTACCTTAGAAACTGGTAGGCCCTGCTTGCCCTCAGCATAGGACAGGAAGAGTTGACCTGATTTTCTTGTCTGCTTGGTCCTATCCAAATAAAAGCGTAATTGCCTGTGAACATCCAAATAGTGTAACTTTTGTTCAGCTCTGTTTGAATAATTGGGAAAAAAGACAGGAAGATCAATAGCCTGATTGAGATTTGTCTCTGAGGGTATTTTGGGTAAAAAGGAAGGATCAGTCCTGAGTGAAACTCTATCTTTGTGAAAAATAAGATAAGGAGGGCGAATACAAAGGGCTTGAAGTTTCGATACTCTTCTGGCTGAGGTGATGGCAACTAAGAAGAGAGTCTTCCAGGAGAGTAACTTTAAGGAACAAGAAGCCGCAGGTTCAAAAAGAGGGAGAATCAATGATGCTAATATCAAGTTCAAATCTCACAGAGGAGGGGGATCTTTAACCGGGGGTCTAAGTAAAATAGTCCCCTTAAGAAAGGCCTTACACAATTTGTGGGACATGATACTGGACTCTAATAGACCAACATGAAAATTAGCAATAGCAGTCAATTGGACCCTAATGGTGGCAGACGAGAAACCTGCTCGAAAAAGTTCCGCCAAAAAATCCAACACGTTATGGACAGGGGCTGTAAAGGGGTCTATATTCCTGGCCTCTGCCCAGAGGGAAAAACGTTTCCACTTACTAGCATAAGTCTTCCTGGTAGAAGACTTATGCGAAGAAAGTATGATTTCACGCACTGACTGAGAAATATGTGGAAGCCTGGCTAAGGTTGGAAGTGGAGCAACCAAGCTGTGAGGTTGAGAGAGCGAAGGGATTGGTGCAGCTCACCAGACTGATGGATCAAGAGGTCTGGCACTGGGTCCAGATTCCAGGGCTGCTCCAGCAGGTGATGATGCAGGAATGGGAAACAAATTTGTCGAGGCCAGTAAGGAGCAATGAGGATCATCCTGGATCCCAAAGTGGTCGCTTTCTGAATCAGTTTTGGAATTAAGGGAAAGGGAGGGAATGCATAGAGAAGACCCCGGGGCCAATAGTGAACTATATCGTCTCTGGGGGAATGGCCTGGGAGGGGAAAGAGAGTGAAGAAGTCGCTGCACTTGCTGTTGAGAGGGGTTGCCAAAAGGTCGCAGCAAGGTTGACCCCATCTGTGGAAAATTTTTTCCGCTACTGACTGATTGAGGGACCACTTGTGAGGCATAAGAATTGCTCCACTTAGCCTGTCCGCTATGATATTGGATTTCCCGGGGATGTGCATTGCTATCAGAAACCGTTGAGAGGAGATCACCCACTGCCAGAGTCTGAGTGCTTCTCGACATAAGGGATAGGACCTGGTTCCGCACTGCTTGTTGATGTACCACACTACTGACATATTGTCCGTCTGAACTGCAATAGTCCCGGAAGGTAGAGAGTCCTGAAGAGCTCACAACACTAATAGTACCATTCTCATCTCCAAGACATTTATGTGCAGGTGGTACTCTAGGGGTTGCCAAGTGCCCTGGACAGTCCTGCCCTGAAAATGCCCCCCCCCACCCGATCAAGGAGGCATCCGTCGTCACCGTGGCAACCGGAGGAAGGACAAACGGTCTGCCCTGAAAAAATTGAGGGGAGACCATCCACCAAGAGAGATGGTCTTTGCATGATTGGGTGATTATTATGTTGTGAGACATCGGAAGCTGTTGGAAGGATCATTGGGTAAAAAGCATCCATTGAAGAATCCGCATGTGAAATCGAGCCAGGGGAAGTAATATGATTGCTGCTGCCATGAGACCCAAGGTTTTCAGTACAAATCTGGCCTGAATTCTTTTGTACTGTAGTAATGTTTGAACATGTCGGCGTATGTTTAATACTCTTTCTAATGGAAGTTTTGCCGACAGTTCTTTTGTATTTAGAATGGCGCCTATAAAGGTTATAGACTGACAAGGCGACAATGCAGACTTTTCGTAGTTTATAGAGATACCTAGCTCGGAGCAAGTTTGTATAATATAATTCCTGGCTCGGATTAGCTGATGCCTGGTGGAAGCAGTTAGGAGCCAGTCGTCTAAATATGGAATCAGGTGAGCCGTAACCACTGCCATGCATTTGGTGAACATCCTGGGGGCTGTGGTGAGACCAAAGGGCAGGGCTCTGAATTGATAGTGACTGGCTCCCAGCCGGAAACAGAGAAACCTTCTGAAGCGTCTGTCCATTTTGATATGGTAGTATGCATCCTGAAGGTCTATAGAGCACATCCAATTGTCCTGACCCAAAAAGGGTAGAATGGACTGAAGCGTGACCATCCGGAACTTTGTTCTTTGAACAGATTTGTTTAACCTGCTGAGATCCAAAATGGGTCTCCAGTCCCCTGTCTTTTTTGGTACCAAAAAGAACTTGGAGTAAATCCCGGATCCTTGCTGGTCTGCTGGGACTGGTTGGATGGCTCTTTTTTCTAGCAGTTTTGAAATTTCTAGAACTGCTTGTTCCCTTAGACCGGGTGGAACATCTGGAAGGGACTTGTTTGTTTGTACGGGGGTGTGGACAAAGGGGATTTTGTAACCCTCGGATATGATTGACTGTACCCATTTGTCTTATGTGAGGAGTCACCAGGCTTCTGGGTAGAGTGACAATTTTCCCCCGACTGCCTCTGAAGGTGGACAGTCGGGCAGTCCCTCAGGGGTGCTGAAAGGGTTTGTCAGAGAAGGATTCCCTGCTACCCTGATTTTGCAGACCCCCTCTGCCCCTCAGGCGGCGTCTATTGTTGTTCCCTCCTCTGCCTCTGGAGGGAAACTTGCCACATGTGTCAGGCACAACTTCCTGGGGTTTGCGAAACCACATTTTTCCAGTATTCTGACCTTTAGGGTATGGTCTAGAGGGAGTAGAAAAACGGACTCCCATGGCAGAGAGAGTGTTGCCTTCCTGCTCACACCTGGTAAGTGTATTCTTCACCTGTGGTCCAAACAAAGCCGAACCATCGAAGGGGGTATTAGTGAAGGATGCCTTAAAGGGGTCAGCAAAGTTACATAACCGCATCCAGGCATGTCATCTCAAAGCCACGCCTGTGCCTGCGGCCCTACTGGCCCCATTGGCTGCATAAGAAATGAGCCACATGGAGGAGTTAACTATAGAGTTAAGGGTTGCCAGCTGGGAGTTAATCTTTTCCTGAGACCCCGCAGCAGATGGATCCTGAAGGGTATCACCCAGGTCCTTAAGGAGATCCATTTGAAGGCGGGTGAAATGGCACAGACAGTTCAGTGACTGCATGGAAAAGGTCGCTGAAGAAAACATCCGCTTCCCGTACCTGTCCATTGTCCTAGATTCTTTATTAGGTGGATGGACAGGCACAGAAGGGTCAGCCAGCTCCTTCTTAGTGGCTGCTGCAACCGCCATGGCATCCACAGGGACACCCTTTGTAAGAAACTGTTTATCGGACGGGGCTGTGATGAATTTTGTGGGCCTGCGGGGAGTTGGTTCCACTGTGTCTGGGGCCGTCCACGCCTTCCGAGCCACCACTTCCATGAGTGGGTCAAAAGGCGGAGACACCCAGGAGGTGGAAGGGCGAGAAACAAACGCATCCAGGTATACCGACTCGTCCTCGGGAGGGTTAAGGGCAGTCCAGTTCCTCCTCTGCCTTAGGATCTCAAGGATGTCTGAAAAGGATACAATCTCAGAGGGGGACGGTGTCTGAGGTGACTGACTCGGGGGAGTCAACATGTTTCCTCTTACATTTTCTCTTCCGAGGGGGCTCCTCTGAATGATCAGGGGAGGCCTCGGAAGAGGAAGATACCCCCAATGGGGCTACCTGGAGTGCCTGTTCTCCACGCTTGGGGTCAGGAGGGTGGACAGAACCGACCCAGGCACCATGGGGGGAGAAGCCGAAGGGGTCGATCGTGGAGCCGACACCGGAGTCAGCACACTCCTCATGACCTCAAAGGCGCCCCTATCAGGCAGAGAAGATGGTCCCCACTCCGAAGAGACGTGAACCCCTTCCGGCACTGAGAGGGACGGCTCCGAGGCCGATGGGGCCGAGCTCACCTGCACCGAGGCCCCGAGAGGGAGAACGGGGTCAGACAAGGGTCCGATGCCACTCGCCCCCTTGGAGCCGACGAGGGAGTCTCGGCGCCCGGATCCCTCCAAGGACAGAACCAGTGAAGAGATCGGAGCTGATGAGGGAGCCAAAAGGTGTGGTATTGGCTCCGATGTTCCGACGATTCGAGCCCCAACGTGCTCCGGCTCCGAACACGTTGGTAAGGTCGGAGGAGGAACAGTTGAAGCAACAGGGATAGCCACAGTCTGTTGAGAAGGGCTTGTCAACATTTTGGCCAGTGCCTGCAAATTTAGGAGCCTACTGATCGCCCTCTCTAAGTCATGATCTGATAACCTGGAGGACCGAGAGGAATGGGATCTATGGCTCCGCTCCGACTGTAGTAATGGGGGACCTGGGAGCTGAGCGAACAGACTCTAAGGAGGGAGACCTCGAACGCTTTTGACTCAGAGAAGGCTGCGATAGTAGAGTCGGAGCCGACTGAGGCCTCGAAGTGTCGGTTCTGGCCGGAACAGTCGAGGAAGCAGAAGCTCTGCTCAGCATCGGCTCCGAACAGGGAGCCGATGGTATGGTGGGCTTTAAAGATTTCCCCAATGAAGGCTTGGCCTGGGATCCTTCTGGCTTCAACAAGCCCCTCAAAATGAGCTTATTCCTACACTCCTGCAGGACTCTTGGACTGATGGCATGACAGACCGAACAAGAGTCCTGCAGGTGTAGGGGGCCCAAACAATAAACACAAGAAGTGTGACCATCTGTCAGAGACATCTTCTGACAGCACGAGTCACACTTCTTGAAACCTGAAACCTTGGTATCTTTAGACATTGCAAAGAGATACCAAGGAAAAAATTTAACTAGTGCCCTAAAACAGTAAACACACACACACGCACTAGATAAGAATAAGATATCAAAAAAAACACTATAACTAACAGTTACACTAACAACAATTATCTATGTATATATATAATGCAATCTATAAAAAGAATAGAAAGGGTTGGGGGGGTGGCCTAATGGTTAAGGTGTTTGCCTTACAAACACAAGGTGCAGGGTTTGAGTCTCACAAGGGATAGTTAGCTAGGTTTAAAATGGCTCTCAAGGGCAGTTAACCTAGTACTAACCTATGAACCTATAAGGATAAGGCACAGCACATTATGATTTCCATCTGTTAATAGAAACAGGTACAGCACTGGCTGATACCCAAACACTGTTAAGTCCTAACACTACCCTAAATAGGGAAGGGGGGGACTCTGTAATGACAGGAAAAAAAGGCTTTTTAAGTGGGATCTAAAGGGGTTACAAGATTAGATTAAACTAATAGCAAAAACTATCTAAAAATGTTAACAATCCTGACTATAAGAAGTAATAAAAGAATTATACGACCTCGAGCCGGTATAAAACGCAGCCTCGTAGCTGAAGCGGCAAACGAGATCTGAGTATCTGATGCCTAGCACTGTGGGATAAGGGGAGGCCTCAAGCTGGTAAATAGCTCTCGAGCTTTAGTAAAAGGCCGAGTCGGAGCCGAGGTTCAGCTCTGAACCCATCCAGCAAGAATGAAGGCGAGATAGACAACTTAACATTTGATGTTGTTATAGTTTGTGTAACATGGTTAAAAACAATAACTGGAAACCAGTTCTGTCAGGGTATAAATGTTTTTACTGTAACAGACATTCTAACAAAAAATCAGGTGGAGGTGTTATGATAAGGATTAAAGATAGCTATGAGACTTATGATTATTACATGTTCAATGATAACACCAATACTATAGAGTGTGTAATTGTGACAATAAAGACAACCCTGGAACATATAACAATTGTTGGAGTGTACAGACCACCAAAGTCAAGTGCAGATGACCTAGAGGAATTCATACATTTCTTACATGAAACACAGGAGGGAAGAATAATATTAGCTGGGGACTTAAATTTACCAGAAACAGACTGGAATAATATTGATTCAACAATGTTAGTAAATAAATTATTCACAGAGTATATTCAGGAACAACAAATGCTTCAGATTGTAAAAAAACCTACCAGGGGACAGAATATACTAGATATTGTTTGTGTTTCCAAAGAAATTACTGTAACTTCAAGTCATGTTTTACCACCATTGATGTGCAGTGGTCATGGGGTCATAAAGGTTAATTTGTTGCTAGATAATTCTGCCAAACTGAAAGGTAAGCCAATGCACAGAAGGTTAATTACAGATTATAGGGAAGCAAAACAGTTACTACATAAAACTAACTGGAGTGAGGTGTTCAGTGGAAAAACTGCAGATGGAATGTGGAAAGTTTAGAAAGAGAAATTGTTTGAGTGCACAAAGTAAAAAAAAAAAAATGTTTAACATCAGGATCTAGGCACGCAACATCAGGGGGGTATATTTCCATAAGAACAAGATACCTGATTACAGTGAGAGACAAAAAATATAAGAAATGGAAGAGCGGTCGAACTACAACTTTGAAAACTGAAATAAACGAGCTGGACAAACAGATTAAGCATAGTGTTAGACAAGATCAAGAAAAATTTGAAGAATATTTATGTAAAGACATTGAGCATAATAGGAAACCTTTTTATAGATACAGAAGATGTGGAAGGAGTAAAGGTACACAAATTGATAAACTGTGTGCAGATTCTAAAATGTATTCTCAGACACAACAGATTATAGATATATTTACAAAATCTTATGCAAAACAGTTTGGCTCCACAAAAGGGGTGGTAAGTTCTCCCAGTGACATCCAGGTAAACCCCAGATAATGGAATCAAATCAGATTATATTGAAAAAGAACTGTGTAAACTGGATCCAAACAAAATGCAGGGAGGAGGTAGAATAAGTAACAATGACCTCAGAACACTTAAGCAAGAACTTACACTGCCATTCTATTATTCACTAGGTCATATAAATATGGGGAGATTCCTCAAGAGTGGAGATATGCACTTATTAAACCTGTCTTTAAGGGAAAGGGGAGTAGGACAAACCCAGAATCATATAGACCCTTAAAAGTCTACTTTCATGTTGTGGAAAAATAATGGAGAAGGTAATACTGGATAAGTTATTGTCAGAACTGGATAGTTTGGGACTTGAAACCATATATCAGCATGCATATGTTGAAAATAGATCTATTACCACCTGTAACATGATGTTCTACAACAATATAATAACAGCTATGAATGAAAAATTGCACTGTGATGTGATTTTTATAGCTTTAACTTCAGCATTTGACAGGGTCATGCACAAAACACTGATCAAAAAATTAGTACAACTAGGTATTGATGTACTGTTGATAGGATGGATAGCTGTATGGCTTACAAATAGGACATGGCAAGTATCACACACCAGCTGGACAGGTGAAATCCTTGGTTACAGTCAAGGTGTCCTACAGGGCTTTAGTTGTTTAGATTGCATCCTTCAGACCTTATTTTTCATCTGAGGTGTTCTACAGTTTATATGCTGACGACCTGAAATTGGGTAAACTGATTACAATTGTTACAGATAAGGCATGTCTGCAAAATAATTTGAATAATTGGCCATTTGGGCACAGGAGATTAATATGTTGATAAATACATCAAAAACTAAGCATATGAGATTTGGGAGTCATAAACTGAAAGGTGAATATTTAATACAGCACACAGTGATTGAAAATGTAGACTCATTTAAGGACCAGGGTATATGGGTAGATTCAGGTATGAGTTTTTCTAATCATATCAGCCAATTGGCTAATGATAGTTATAGAATTATAGGTTGCATAAAAAGATTTATAAAATTTAGGAAATCAAACATAATGAAGTCATTGTTTGTTAGTTACATTAGACCCAAACTTAAATATGGAATAACAATATGGAAACCCTATAGGAAAACAAGCATGAATAAACTGGAAAGAGTACAGCGGAAATATACTAAGGGCATCCATGGATGTGAAAATCTAAGTTATTACGAAAGACAAAAATATCTGAACTTGTACAGCATCTCTTACAGATATTTAAGAGGAGATCTTATTCAGGTATATAAGACATTTAGGGACAACTACCTCTGGGAATGTTTGGGGTTATCAAAAAGTACTAGAGAATCGTCAGATAACTTATGTAGAAGATTCCATAGGAATGAGAAGTGTACTAATTGGTTTTCTGACAGAGTAGCTGATGCTTGGAACAGACTACCAAATTATATTAAAGCAAGTACTAGTTTAGATATTTTTAAGAACAGCCTGGAAATTTATTATGGGAACAAGTGTTTTGGCATACTGGCAAGCTAGAAGGGCTTTAATGCTCATGCTTGAAACATTTGTATGCACGTATGTATTATTATTATTATTAGTAGTAGTATTTTGTTTAGCTGGCATACAGGATCTGAACTGCCTAAACATAGTAAGGCCTTGCTAAGTTTAATTCTGGTAGCTACCAAAAAGCAATTACTAGAAAATGGAAACCAAAATCTAAACTAACTATACATGAAGTAGTGAATATAGTAACAGAAATAAAGTAACTGAAACTGGGATCTTTAGAAAAGGGTGGGAGCTAATCTTATAGAAAAACAAGAATTGTGGGAACAATACATGCAAAATAATGTTTTGGAGGAGGAATGAAGTTTAAGGGAAGGCAGGAATAGAGTGAGCTACATAAATGATTGCCTATGTTATAAGAGAAAATTCAATAAAGATGATTAAAAATGAAACAAAAAGATTATGTTATATATTGTTAGTACTGTAATTACATATCATGTTTGCATTAGAGATAAAAAATGCAGACTGAAAAAATACAGAGATAGAATACTGTGAAATATATGTCCTGATTTATGTGCCGGTATAGATTTTTTATTCAAAAATTCTGATGAAGATACATTAAAGTATATAATTCTTACAGCTGTGAAAGCATCAGTGGTAGACATGAGAATTAATCTTGAGAATTTTTGAAGTGTATGTCTATATGTTACTTTAAGCATAAAGAACAATAATTTGATGGTATTAAGCTTTATGAGATGATAAGAATAAGTATTGTAAGGTTTTGCAAGATGTTTAGAAGGAGCATAAATTGCTAAAATGTGGATAATTACAGCAATGTAAAGACAGGCCATACACATTTCAGAGCATCACTGAAGACAGAAATATATTCTACACTGTTGCCAGAAGAAGAGCAAGGGAAGGATAATGGGTCTAAAATTAGAAGTTATGTACCTACCATAACGTTTCATGTTAGTTGTCTTCTCTCGCCTTCTTTCTTGCTGGATGGGTTCGGAGCCGATCCTCGGCTCTGACTCGGCACTTGCTAAGCTTGAGAACTCCTTTTACCAGCTCGAGGCAACCCTATATCCCATGATGCAAGGCGAGACTACCTCAGATCTCGTTTGGTAGCTATAACACCCTGCTAAAAAGGATACTATTCCCAAAGGAAGAGCAAAGACTAGCCTAGAAGAACCAGGCAAAAAGTTCTTAAGATAAACTCTTTCTACTGAATACTCAGGAGAGTGAAACCTGAGAAAGAGAAGCCCTTCAAGATCTGTCCAGGCCAGGGGGAAGGAGGGAGGATTAAGAGAAAGAAAGTAGAGAAGACAACTAACATGGAACGTTATGGTAGGTACAAAACTTCTAAATGTTAAGTTGTCAATCTCGCCTTCATTCTTGCTGGATGGGACCGCGTCCCTAGCACCTGTATCCTGGGTGGCTCAATGGAACAGACTCTTGAGAACTGTGGAACCAAAGCTGGCTCTTTTCCTGGAGGCCAAATCTAATTTATAATGAGAGACAAAGGTATGAGCAGTAGCCCAAGTAGCTGCTGCACAAATGGTATCAATGGGTAGCCTATCCTGAAAAGCTGTAGATGTGGACACGCTCCTGGTTGAATGCGCTTTCGGTTTTGAAGGTAGCTGCTTGCCTCTGAGCGAATACACATAAGAAATGGTAGAAGACAACCATCTGGATAAGGTCACTTTTGAGACTGGGAGACCTTTCCTGTTTTCTGCATAGGAAACAAATAATTGATCAGATTTCCTGAAATGTTTAGTTCTATGCAAATAATATATGAGTTGATGATGGACATCCAAAAAATTAAGTTTTTGTTCAGCTCTGTCCGAATAATTAGGGAAAAAAACTGGTAGATCGATGGATTGATTAATATTAGTCTGAGAAACAACTTTGGGCAGAAAAGATGGATTAGTTCTTAAGGATACCCTGTCCTTGTGAAAAACTAAGTACGGGGAACGGATAGAGAGGGTTTGTAGTTCAGATACTCTCCTTGCTGAAGTGACAGCCACCAAGAATATTGTTTTCCAAGTCAGCAACTTTAAGGAGCATGAAGCAGACGGTTCGAAGGGGGGTAAAATCAAGGATGCTAACATCAAATTCAGATCCCATTGTGGTGGAGGATGTTTTATTGGAGGCTTTAGAAGAAAAACACCTCTCAGAAAGGCTTTGCATAGTCTGTGCGACATTATGTTATGATCTTGCAAGCCCACATGATATTTAGAAATTGCTGCCAGTTGGACTTTAACTGTCGATGAAGAAGATCCTGACTGAAAAACTTCAGCCAGAAAATCCAAAATTGAATGCACTGGCGCAGCAAAGGGATCAATGCGCCTGGAGTTTGCCCATAGGGAAAAACGTCACCATTTGCTAGCATAAACCATTCTGGTGGACAAGGAAGCTATTATGATATCTCTGACCGGATCAGAGATCATAGGAAGCCTGGCTAGGGAAGGAAGTGGAGCAACCAAGCAGTGAGGTTGAGAGAATGAATGGCCCGGTGCTGTTGACCCGTTTGGTGGATCAGAAGATCTGGAGCTGGGTCCAGATGCCAAGGCTGCACCAGAAGATGACGATGTAGGGACGGGAATCAAATTTGTCGAGGCCAGTAAGGAGCAATGAGAATCAACTTGGCTCTCAAAACGGTAGCTTTCTGAATGACCTGTGGAATTAAAGGGAATGGGGAAAAGCGTAGAAGTCCCCGGGCCAATCCTGGGTTAGAGAGTCTCTCAGGGATGGCCTGGTAGGGGAAAGAGGGTGAAGGAGTCAGGTCATTTGCGGTTTTGGGGTGTAGCAACAAGCTCCCAACAAGGGCTGCCCCACTTCTGAAAAATCTCGTCCACTACCGATTGTTTGAGAGACCACTCATGAGGCATAAGAATAGCTCTGCTCAGTCTGTCCGCTAAGAGGTTGGATCTGCCGGGGATGTGCGTTGCTATCAGAAACCGATGAGAAGAGATTGCCCATTGCCAAAGTCTGAGAGCTTCTCGACATAAAGGATAGGACCTGGTCCCGCCCTGTTTGTTGATGTACCAGACTACAGACATGTTGTCCGTTTGAACTGCAATAGTCCCCGAGGGAAGAAAGTCGTTGAGGGCTTGCAACGTTAAAAGCACCGCTCTCATCTCCAGGACATTGATGTGCAGATGGTATTCTGTGGGTTGCCAAGTCCCATGGACCATCCTGCCCTGATAATGCCCCCCCCCACCCGATCAGAGAGGCATCCGAAGTGACTGTGGCAACCGGAGATGGGGGAACAAACGGTCGGCCCTGATGGAGCAGAGGAGAAGATATCCACCAGGTTAGATGAGTCCTGCACGATTGTGTGACCAGAATTTCGTGCCTCATGGGTAGGTTCTGGAACGACCACTGAGTGAATAACATCCACTGCAGAAGACGCATGTGGAAGCGAGCTAATGGTAGAAGTACAATGGCCGCAGCCATAAGACCTAGAACCTTCAGAACCAATCTGGCTCTGACCTTGTTGCTCAGCAATATGATCCGAACATATTTTTGGATGTCCAGAATTCTCTGATTTGTTAGTCTGGCTAGCATGCTGACGGTGTTTAGTTCTGCGCCTATAAAGGTGATAGATTGGCAAGGCAGCAGAGAAGATTTTTCGAAATTCACTGAGATTCCCAGCTGTTTGCAGATCTGCAGAGTGTAGTCTCTGCTTTGAAGAAGCTGATGCTTGGTGGTGGCGGAGAGGAGCCAGTCGTCCAAATAAGGAAACACCTGGAATCCTTGACGTCTCAGATGAGCCGTAACCACTGCCATGCATTTGGTAAACACTCTGGGGGCTGAAGTGAGGCCAAAGGGCAGGGCTCTGAATTGATAATGACTGGACCCCAGCCGAAAGCGGAGAAACCTCTTGGAGCGTCTGTGTATCTTTATGTCATAGTACGCGTCCTGAAGGTCTATCGAGCACATCCAGTTGTCCTTGCCCAAAAAAGGCAGAATGGACTGAAGCGTGACCATCCGGAATCTTGCCTTTCTGACAAATCTGTTTAGATTGCTCAGGTCTAAAATTGGTCTCCAATCTCCCGTCCTTTTGGGGACCAAAAAGAATCTTGAGTAGATGCCGGATCCTACTTGGTCTGCTGGAACTATTTGGACGGCTCTTTTTTCTAGGAGCTTTGAGACCTCCTGTTTTGCCAAATCCCTTTGACCGGGTGAGATGTCTGGAAGGGATTGGTGAGGTACGGGATACCTTTCGAAAGGGATTTTGTAACCCTCGGATATGATCGACTGTACCCATGTGTCTTGAGAGAGGGAACGCCAGGCTAATGGGTACAGCGATATCCTTCCCCCGACTGCCTCCAAGGGTGGACAGTCGGGCAACACCTCAGGGATGCTGAAAGGGTTTGTCAGGAAGAGGCTCCCTGCTACCCTGATTCTGGGGACCCCCCCTGCCTCTAGGGTGGCGTCTGTTATTGTTACCCCTTCTGCCTCTGGGGGTAAATTGACCACGTGTGTCCGGCGTAACTCCTTGGGCTTTACAGAACCACATTTTTCCTCCTTTCTGACCTTTGGGATAGGGTCTTGAAGGAGTGGAAAAATGGACTCCTATGGCAGAAAGGGTTTTGCCGTCTTGTTCACACCTGGTCAAGGTCTCCTTCACCTGCGGTCCGAACAAAGCCGAACCGTCAAAGGGGGTATTGGTGAAGGACGCCTTGAAAGGGTCCGCGAAATTACAAAGCCGCATCCAGGCTTGACGTCTAAGAGCCACTCCTGTGCCTGTGGCTCTACTCGCTCCATCGGCCGCATAGGATATGAGCCGCATGGAGGAGTTGGTTAAAGAATTTAGGATTGCTAGCTGTGAGGCAATCTTGGCTTGAGCCCCAGCAGCTGTAGGATCCTGAACCACCTCACCTAGTTCTTTGAGAATGTCTCTCTGAAGTCTGGTGAAATGACAAAGGTAGTTCAGCGAACGCATAGCAAAGGTCGCTGAAGAAAACATCCGCTTGCCATACCTATCCATGGTCCTAGAGTCTTTGTTAGGAGGATGGACAGGCATGGAAGGATCCGCAAGTTCCTTCTTGGTGGCCGCCACCACCATAGCATCCACAGAGACGCCTTAGAAAGAAACTGCTTGTCTGAAGGGGCGTAATAAATTTGGATGGCCTCCTGGGGACAGGTTCCACAGAACTGGCTGCCCACGCCTTCCGAGCCACTACCTGCATAAGTGAGTCGAAAGGCGGAGACACCCAGGAGGTGGAGGGTCAGGATCCAAACGCCTCCAGGTATACCGACTCATCCTTGGAGGGGTCAATGGAAGGCCAGTTCCCCCTCTGTTTGAGGAGTTCCAGGATGTCTGAAAAGGAGACATCCTCAGAGGGGGACCGGGGGGAACCCTCCGACTCATCTAAGTCGGTATCTAATGTTGTAGACTCAGGGGAGTCTGTGTGTTTCCCCTTACACGTCCTCTTGCGCGGGGGTTCTCCTGCGGGATCAGGAGAAACCTCGGAAGAGGAAGTTATTCCCAATGGGGAAACCTGGGGCGATGGATTCCTGGGCCTGGGAGCAAGAGACTGGCAAGAGACATCAACAGGCACCGAAGAGGGAGGAGCTAAAGGAATGGACCGTTGACCTGGCTAAGGTGCCAGGACACTCCTCATCACCTCAAAGGCTCCTCTTCCAGGGAGACCAGAATACTCCTGCTCCAAAGAGACAGGAATTCCTGGCTCCACTGAAACAGAAGGCTCCGAGGCCGATGTCGGTGCCAAGCTCACCAAAGCTGAAGCTCTGAGAGGGAGAGCAGGGTTGGACAAGGGTCCGATGCCACTAGCCCCCTCGGAGCCGACAATGGAAACCCGACGATCGGATCACTCCAAGGAAGGTCTCATGGAGGAGATCGGAGCCGAAGACGACGGAGCCGAAAGGGGAAGTATCGGCCCCGGCACCGACACGGTCACTGTCCCGAAAAGCTCCGGCTCCGAACTCTGGAGGAGAGTCGGAGGAGGAAGTTCAAGGGGAAGAGCAATAGACGAAGTCTGCTGAGATGGGCTATGGAGCATTTGGGCTAGTGCCTGTGACTTCAACAGCCTGCTTACCACCCTCTCTAAATCGTGGTCTGACAGCCTGGACGATCTCGAAGATCGGCTCCGATGACTCCGTTCCGATAAAAGAGGAGACCTCGGAGCCGAGCGAATCGACTCCAGAGAAGGGGACCGAGATCTCTTCTTGGATGGAGCCATCGGAGCCGACGACCTCTCGGTTCCAGATGGAGCCGAAGACTTTTTGGCTCCAATGCTGGATAACACCTCGGCACCAGCCGGTGCCGACAAGGAAACTGGAGACTGAGTGTCGGAGCCGGAAAGAACCGACACTACCACATCCGTGGTTGAAAGATCGGCTCCAGTCGGAGCCACCGGGGAAGGCTTAACAACCGTAGCCTGAACCTTAGGTGGCTTGGAAGGTTTACCTGACCCAGTCTTTGTAGGTGAACCTTCCGGCTTTAACAAGCCATGGAGGATCAACTTGTTCCTCCTCTCCTGCAGGACTCTCTGGCTAAAAGAATGGCATATAGCACAGGAGTCCTGCAGGTGTAAAGGCCCCAGGCAGTAAACAAGAAGTGTGACCGTCTGTCAGAGACATCTTCTGACAGCACGAGTCACACTTCTTGAAGCCTGAGACCTTTCCCTCTTTAGACATAGTCTAATAAAAGACAAAACACACACTCAACAAAAATCACACAATTAACCCCAAAACACACTCAAACTGACAGGGATTAATGGACTGGGAGGCTTAGGCCTAACAGAAAAGAAATATAAACTTTTACCCAAAAAGAGGAATATAGGGTGGGAACTATAGAATAGCTATACACACTATTATATAAACTACCCAAAATAAGAAAAGGAAGAATTACCCTTGAATAACTTGTTTAATTAGAAAACTCACCTGAGCTGGCAAAAAAGAGACCTCTTCGCGAAGCGGCAAACGAGATCTGAGGTAGTCTCGCCTTGCATCATGGGATATAGGGTTGCCTCGAGCTAGTAAAATGAGTTCTCAAGCTTAGCAAGTGCCGAGTCGGAGCCGAGGATCGGCTCCGAACCCATCCAGCAAGAATGAAGGCAAGATTGACAACTTAACATTAACCAGTTTTGCAGATCATGTAGTGATAAGGGTGAATACTAGGGAAAACAAAGAAGAAACAAGAGAAGGTAAAAGTATCACAAAGATGACCGGGGACGTATAAATGAGCTACTGTGAAAAAAGGTTATACAGCTGTGAAGGGATCATCTTACAGTAGGAGATGTTTATTAATCTTGGAAGAAATGGTGAAGAACTTCAAATCTAAAAATATATTTGCAGATAGAATTAAATGTGGGGTATGCATGTACTGTTGCTTCATTAAGGAGGATCCCAGTATTGATTTGCAACACCCACACAGACACACAGCAGTGAAGAGACATTGTAACTGTAACAGCTGTGTTGTTGTATATATTGCAGCATACTGTAAGATGGAATGGATTTTGCATGGAGATAACAAGTAGAAGAGTAAACCGGTGACTCAGAACGACCCCCAGCACTTTCGGTATGTGCTGTGGCAAAAAGGGGCTGTTTATACAATGCAAATATTTGCAATTCAGAGACATGTTACCTGAAATGAGTAAAGACCCTTATTATTGGCTAAACTGCATGTCTCTGAATCATCCTTAACTAATGCTAGTGCTAATCAACACTTCCCTGCAGTGGTTAACACTGGCGGCCCAAGCATCACAGTTGCACAAGCACTACCCCTCATTCAACAAAAAACATGCACTCATACCACATGTCCATACCTGTTCCCAAGCTGACAGAACATTGTAAATCACTGATATATTTTCACATTTCAGTCATATCATTCTCTTTGTTTTTTTCACAACTCATCCAAGAACCCACTAGAATAGATAAAAATAAATAAATAAATAAAACAATATATACTAGACTGGGTGCTAGTCAATTGCCCCAAACAAAACTACCAGACAGGATGCCTACCAGACACTCAAAGTGACCATTTCCCCACAGTCCTCCTTTGTAAATGCACCAACTTAGCTAAGCCCATAGCTTTTAGACAAGTCACAGATGACCGCAAACGAAATATACAGGATCTTAACTCCATTCTAAAAGAATAACTGGGAACCACTTAAAACCCTAAGTTTAGACCAGGCCGTCGACTACTTTAATAGTACTTTCATTAATGTCCTAAATTTAGTTGTACCCATTAGGAAAGTTAGATTTAAGACAAACTACGCACCATGACTAAGTAGGGAAACAAGAGCCCTACTGACGTCAAGAGGCAAGGCTTGGAAAGTGTGGAAAGGAGAAAACACTAGCCTATCCAAACAAACCAAACTGGATAAACAGAATTATTTCCTTGCTGCCCAAAATAATCACTCAAAAGACCCTCAAAAGTTTTGGCATACTATCTGTTAAGACCAGGTAAAACCACCACTCCAACTCCCACCTCCACCAACAATAATAAAGACATAGCCTCCCAATTTACTCAACAATTTACAGAACCTATCCTGACTTTATCATCCTAACTATCCAAAAAAAAAGAAGTTATGTTCTTACCATAACGTTCCATGTTTGTTGTCCTGTATCTCACCTTCCTTCTTTCTAGTTAGGTTTGGAGCTGATCTCGGCTCTGACTCGGCCATTTTTAAAAGCTCGAAGAGTCCTAGCTGGCTCGAGGCTCACCCCTTATCCCAGCATGCATAGTGGTAGCTACCCAGATCTCATTTGTGATAACTAACCACTATAAAAGGAAAAAAATATATATATATATATATGTATATATATGTATATATATATATATATATATATATATATATATATATATATATATATATATATATATACCCAGTAAAAGAAGTAAGTAACAATAAGGCTCCTTGCACCAAAAGGAAAAGAAAACATGGTGACAAGGAGAACACCAAAGGTTGAAAGGCAAAGGATACTCAGCCATATCAGCCATAAAGTAAATTCCTCTCAATCATCCAGGATGGGGGAAGGAGGGAGGGATGCAAGAAGGAAGGCGAGATACAGGACAACAAACGTAGAACGTTATGGTAAGAACATAACTTCTTTATGTTATGTTGTCCATCTCACCTTCCTTCTTTCTGGTTGGGACAGTGTCCCTAGCACCTAAATCCCGGGTTGGTCACTGGAAGATCAACTTCAGAACTGTGGAACCAAAGGATGCCCTGTTCCGAGGCCATATCCACTTTGTAATGAGTAATGAAGGCATGGGGAGTAGCCCATGTTGCTGCTGCACAAATAGTATCTAAAGGAAGCCTAGCTTGAAAAACTATGGAGGTAGCCAAGGATCTAGTGGAATGTCCCTGACTTTATCTGGGACTAACATATTCCTAGACTCATAAGCATGAACAATAGTACTAGACAACCATTTTGAAAGAGTCACTTTGGAAACTGATGAGCCTTGTTTGTTCCGAGAAAAGGATACCAACAACTGATCTGATTTTCTGATGTCCTTGGTCCTTTAAAGATAAAATTGTAATTGCCTGTGGACATCCAATTGATGTAATTTCTACTCTGCCTTGTTGCCATAATTTGGAAAGAAAAAGTTCAATTGACTGATTCAAATTATATACTGAGCAGATTTTTGGTAAAAAGGAAGGATTAGTCCTAAGAGAGACTCTAACCTTGTGAAATATTATATAAGGCGGGCAGATGGAAAGTGCCTGTAACTCAGAAATCCATCTAGCTGATGTAATCGCGACTAAGAAGAGAGTCTTCCATAAGAATTTCATGGGACAAGAAGCAACAGGTTCAAAGGCAGGAAGGATCAGAATGGCTAGTACTAGGTTTAAATCCCATGGATGGAGAGGTTCTTGGATAGGAGGCCTTAATAGTGTGGCACCATTCAAAAAGGCCTTGCATAACTTATGGGACATGACATTAGAACCTAGGAGTCCCACATGAAAGTTCGAAATAGCAGCCAGTTGAACAAGAATCATAGCAGCCGCTGCCTCTTTTTCGAAGGTTCCAGCCAGGAAATCCAAAATTTTTTCAACTGGGGCTATAAAAGGATCAATATCATTATGTTTGGCCCAGAGTGAGAACCTCTTCCATTTACCAGCGTAGAGCTTCCTAGTATTTGGTTTATGGGAAGAGACTAAAATATGTTGAACCATCAGAGAGATATCAGGATGCCTGGTAGGATAAGAAGTGGAAAAACCAAGCTGTCAGCTTGAGAGTCCGAATGGAAGGATGAAGAGCACCCGACTGATGTGTCAGGAGGTCCAGAACCGGGTCCAGAATCCAAGGCTCCTCTTGCAGGTAATGTGATAGGAACAGGGACCATATTTGACAAGGGCAGTACGGAGCAATGAGGATCAGTTTGCAACTCAGCAACTTTGCTTTCTGAAGAACTTTTGGAATTAAAGGAAAGGGGGAATAAGCAAAAAGGATCCAGGGGCCAATCATGAACCAGTGCATTTCTGGGTGACTGTCCCAGAGGGGGAACTAGGGCAAAACAGCTGCTGCATTTGTTGTTTAGGTGAAAGGTAAAGAGATTGCAGCGAGGCTGGCCCCATCTGCAGAAAATCATATCCACCACATCTTGTTATAGAGACCACTCGTGGGGCATGAGAATTGCCCTGCTGAGCTTGTCCGCTATCACGTCGGACTTCCCCGGAATGTGCGTTGCAACCAGAAAAGGCTGAGAAGAGATCACCTATTGGCATACTTGAAGGGCCTCCCGACATAAGGGATAGGATTTGGTTCTGCCCTGCTTGTTGATGTACCACTCTACTGACATGTTGTCTGTCTGAAATGGTATATGGCCCAAAGGGAGAGAATCATGAAGTGCTTGCAACGCTAGTAACACGGCTCTCATCTCCAGGACATCGATGTGCAAATGGTACTCGTGAGGTCGCCAAGTTCCTTGGACTGTCAGTGACGGGAGGGTAAAGGCCACTGACGAGAAAACACACTTCCCATACCTAGCCATGGCTCTAGACTCCTTGTATGGCAGATGGATAGGAGAAGTAGTCTCCTCAAGTTCCTTCTTGGCGGCTGCTGCTACCACCATAGCATGAACTGGCATGCCTTTGGAGAGGAAGAACTTGTCATCTGGTGCAGTTATAAATTTGTTTGGCCTTCTCAGAACAGGCTTCATGGACTCTGGAGCACTCCAAGCCTTTCGACTCATGACAGTCAAAAGTGGGTCGAAAGGCAGAGACACCCATGAGGTGGAAGGTCAGGAACTAAATGCATCCAGGTACATGGACTCATACTCAGAAGGGGCAAGAGACTTCCAGTTTCCCCTCTAAGGATCTCCAGAATATCTGAGAATGAGAGAACTTCAGAGGGGGAACTATGGGGACCCTTCCAAGTCATCCAAGTCCGTGTCAGAGGTGATGGATTTAGGGGAGTCCACATGTTTCCTCTTACATTTTTTCTTCCTGGGAACCTCTTTTGAGACATGCTCACGAGAGGTCTTGGAAAAAGAGGGGTCACCCAGTGGGGCATCTTCGGGCATAGGTTCTCTACGCTTGGAACGGAGAGAAGGATCCAAGGCAGACACAGGTATCAATGGGGATAGAGCCAGTGGAGCCGAGGGTGGATCCGTCTCAGTGGACAGCGCACTCCTCATCACCTCAAAGGCCCCGTGGTCCAGAGCAGAGGGAGGATCCAGCTCCAAGGAGCCTGGAGACCTTCTCCGCACCGGAGGCGACGGCTGCGAGGCAGATGTGGGAGCCAAACTCACCTGCGCCGAAGCTCCGAGAGGGAGAGCAGGGTCGGACAAGGGTCCGATGCCACTTTTCTCCTCAGAGCTGATGAGGGAGTCTCAGCACCCAGACCTCTCGATGGAGTGGACTGTCGAGGAGGTCGGAACTGTCAGAGCAAGGGTCGTTGGAATAGATGGTTCCACCGCTACTACCTCCATGCACTCCGGCTCCAAACTGGATGCAGTCAGAGCAGGAACCGAGATAGGGGGTGGACCGGACAATGGAGCCATTTCCCACTAGTCTGACCCTGACAATAATTGAGCAAATATCCATGTCTTTAAGTAGCCTCTTCACCACTCTCTCCACATCATCATCTGATAAACTTCTGCATGATTGAGAGGAGTGGGCCGAGGACCGGTGACCACATACTTCAGATTGTAACAATGGTGACTGAGGCACAGATCTCACCGGGTCCTATGAAGGGGATCTCAACCTTTTGTGAGTCCGGGATGGCTTCAAAGCCACAGATGGAGCCACTGGAATAGAGGAATCTTTGGAGCCAACAATCCACTCCGAAGGATCCGAAGATTTAGATTTTTGCCTTTGTCGGCACAGAAGGTGGAGCCAACAGAGATGCTTGTTTTTTATCAGACTTTGAAGACTGAGTAACCAAAGCAACCTCAACCAGAGGTTTTAACAACCCTCTAAGAATCAACTTATTGCGTCGTTCCTGCAAAACTCGTGCACTAAACGCGTGGCACACAGAGCACGAATCTTGAAGGTGGACCGCACCTAAACAGCAAACACAACTCGTGTGCCCGTCCGGAAGGGACATTTTTTGGCAACACAAGTCACATTTTTTAAAGCCTGACTGTTTTGTAGACTCTTAAGACATAATTTCACATAAAAGAATGCACTAAAGAAAAGAGAGATTTTTTTTTATATAGAAGAGGGAGAGAAGATAAGGGAGGGAAGTCTCTAACTTAAACGGCTAAAACTCCCAAAGGGAGAAAGCCTCTAACTTAAACAGCTTTTTCCCTAAGAATCAGGGGGTGAAAGGGAAAGAGCACAACCCTGAGAAAAAAATGGGCCGCTGACAACACAGATAAAAACAGGCCTTAGAGGAAACAATGGCCTATAAGTACAAACAACAACTATAGCAAGCATAGGAATAAAATGACAGTTAAACTCTAACTAACAATACCAATTACACCTGACAAAACAGCAGTCTTGACGCTGCAAGCAGCAAACAAGATCTGGGTAGCTACCACTATGCATGCTGGGATAAGGGGTAAGCCTCGAGCCAGCTAGGACTCTTCATGTTTTTAAAAGTGGCCAAGTCGGAGGCAAAATGGACAACATAACATCAAACTTTCAGATATCTCAACAAAGTACCCTGATAACATCCCTTCCTTTACTCTCTCATCTGTTCCTACCTCTACTATTAAAAAAAAATCCTCCTAAAACTGAAGCCTACCACCCTTGCTGCAGACAATCTTCCTGCTAACTTCCTAAAAGTAGCTTCTGAATCCATTTCATACCCTGTATCCATCTTTATCAATCGCTCCATACAGGAAGCCTACATCCCTCAACTATGGAATGTTTCATATATTATTCCACTTCACAAAGGTGGCAATTCCTATGATTTCTCTATTTATTGTCCAACTGCGATTCTATCCCCACTATCTAAACTACTCGAAAAATGTATATACTCTCAAGTAAAAAGAATTTATGTACCTACCATAACATTCCATGTTAGTTGTCTTCATCTCGCCTTCCTTCTTGCTGTTTGGGTTCGGAGCCGATCCTCGGCTCTGACTCGGCCATCTTCTATAGCTCAAGAGCTGTTTACTGGCTCGAGGCTACCCCTTATCCCAGCATTCCCAGCTTCAGCTACCCAGATCCCGTTTGTGATAGCGCACACTAGATATAAGGAGAGTAACCAGTCCCTAAAAGCTGGTTGTCCAATACACCTAATTAAGGAAGAGTTATAAATTACCTGGCATGAGAAGTAATAAAAGATGCTCAGCCAGTGAAAACAAAGGGAACTTCTCACAATCCTCTAGGAAGGGGGAAGGAGGGAGGGACACAAGAAGAAGGTGAGATGAAGACAATTAACATGGAACGTTATGGTAGGTACATAACTACTTTAAGTTGTCCATCTTGCCTTCATTCTTGCTGTTTGGGACAGTGTACCTAGCACCTACAATCCCGGGTGGCTCATTGGAACAAACTCTTCAGAACAGTAGAACCAAAGGAAGCTCTGCTCCGGGAGACCATATCTACCTTGTAATGAGAGATAAAAGTGTGGGGGTTTGCCCAAGTGGCAGCTGCACAGATTGAGTCTATGAGCAACCTAGACTGAAAGGCTACAGAGGTGGCTAATGCTCTAGTGGAATGACCTTTTTGTTTAGCTGGTAGGTCTTTATTTCGTAACTGATAAATAAAGGCAATAGTATCAGATAACCATCTGGATAAGGTCACTTTAGAAACTGAAAGGTCTTGTTTGTTGAAAGCATAAGAAAGAAATAACTGGTCTGACTTTCTTAGTTCCTTAGTTCTATGGAGGTAAAAACGCAATTGTCTGTGTACATCCAATTGGTGGAGCTTGTATTCTGCCTTGTTGCTGTGATTAGGAAAGAAAACTGGGAGATCTATGGATTGATTTAAATTGTTCTCTGTGCAGACTTTAGGAATAAAGGATGGATAGGTCCTCAGAGAAACTCTGTCCTTGTGAAACACCAGGTATGCGGACGAACACATAGTGCTTGAAGTTCTGAGACACGTCTAGCTGAAGTGATAGCAACCAGAAAAAGTGTCTTCCAAGAAAGAAATTTTAAAGAGCATGATGCTGCTGGTTCAAAGGGAGGCAAAATTAAGGAGGCTAAAACTAAATTGAGATCCCAAGGAGGGGGAGGATCTCTAACTGGAGGTCTAAGAAGAGATGTTCCTTTCATAAAGGCCTTGCAGAGCTTATGAGACATTATGCTAGAATTAAACATACCGATATGAAAATTAGAAATGGCAGCTAGTTGTACTCTAATGGTAGTGGAAGCTGCACCAGACTGAAAAGCTGTGCTAGAAATTCAAGAATTTCATGGACTGGAGCTGAGAAAGGATCCAGACTTCTAGATTGTGCCCAGTAATAAAACCATTTCTATTTACTAGCATACGTTTTCCTCGTAGTAGACTTATGTGAGGAAACAATAATATCACGGACTGCTGGGGAGATATTGGAAAGCCTGGCTAAAGTTGGAAGTGGAGTAACCAAGCTGTGAGCTGGAGAGTTTGAAGGGATTGGTGCAACCTGCCTGACTGGTGAATCAGAAGATCTGGAACTGGGTCCAGAATCCACGGTTGATCCAGAAGGTGGAGGTGTAGGAATGGGAACCATATTTTTTCGAGGCCAATATGGGGCAATGAGGATCATTTTGCAACCCAATGATTTTGCTTTCTTTATGAATCTTGGAATTAGGGGAAAAGGGGGAAAAGCGTAAAGGAGTCCCTGAGGCCAATCGTGGACTAGAGCATCTCTGGGTATATGACCTGGAAGAGGAAGCAGGGAGAAGTAGCTGTTGCATTTGTTGTTGAGAGGAGTGGCAAATAGGTCACAGCAAGGCTGTCCCCATTTGCGGAAGATACGATCCGCAACTTCCTGATTCAGAGACCACTCGTGAGGCATGAGGATAGCTCTGCTGAGTCTGTCTGCTATAACATTGGATTTCCCGGGGATGTGCATTGCCATCAGAAAATGTTGGGAGGAAATCGCCCATTGCCACAGTCTGAGTGCTTCTTGACACAAGGGGTAAGACCTGGTCCCACCCTGTTTGTTGATGTACCACACCACTGACATGTTGTCTGTTTGGATTGCAATGGTCCCGGAAGGAAGAGAGTCTTGAAGGGCTTGCAATGCTAGGAGAACCGCTCTCATTTCTAGGACATTGATATGCAGATGGTACTCGTGAGGCTGCCAAGTGCCTTGGACTGTCCTGCCTAGATAATGCCCCCCCACCCACCCTATCAGGGAGGTGTCTATGGTTACTGTGGCTACCGGAGGGGGTTGCATGAAAGGTCTGCCCTGAATTACTATTGGGGAGACCATCCACCAAGAAAGGTGCCTTTTGCATGTTTCTGTGATCAGGATCATGAGAGACATGGGTAGTTCCTGGAAAGACCACTGCGTGAAAAGAAGCCACTGAAGGATTCTCATGTGGAAACGCGCTAATGGGACAAGAAGAATGGCAGCTGCCATGGAGCCTAGAGCTTGGAGGACATGTCTGACTTGAACCCTTTTGCTCTGCAATAGAATTAACACTTGTTGATGAATAGTGGAAACTCTTTCCTGTGGTAATCTTGCAAACATTTCTTTTGTGTTTAACCCTACTCCTATGTATGTGATAGACTGACAGGGCAACAAGGCAGATTTTTCGAAATTTACTGTAATGCCTAGCTGAGTGCATGATGTGATTGTATAATCCCGAGTTGACGCCTGGTGGTAGCAGTCAGGAGTCAGTCGTCTAGATAGGGAAACACCTGGAATACTTGACGCTTCAGGTGAGCCGTGACTACTGCCATACACTTGGTGAACACCCTGGGGACTGAGGTGAGACCAAAGGGTAGAGCTCTGAACTGGTAATGACTGGCCCCTACCCGGAAGCGAAGAAATCTCCTGGAGCATCTGTCCATCTTGATATGGTAGTATGCGTCCTGAAGATCTGTCGAGCACATCCAATTGTCCTGACCCAGAAAAAGAAAATGGTCTGCAGTGTCACCATCCGGAACTTTACTTTTTGTACAGATTTGTTCAATCTGCTGAGATCCAGTATTGGTCTCCAGTCCTCTGTCTTTTTTAGTACTAAAAAGAATCCTGAGTAAGTTCTGGATCCTAGTTGGTCTGCAGGGACTTCTTGAATAGTTCTTTTTCTCCAGCAGTCTTGAAACTTCTGTGACTGCTTGATTTCTTAGATTGGGTGGGACATCTGGGATGGGCTTTTTTGATCCTATGGGGGATTGATGGTAGGGAATTTTGTAACCTCCAGATATGATGGATAGTACCCATCTGTCTCTTGTTATATTTTGCCAGGCTTTTGGGTACAGCAAAAGTCTTCCCCCAACTGCCTCCAGAGGTGAGCAGTCAGGCAACTCTTCAGGGATGCTGGAAGGGTTTGGCAGAGAAAGTTTTTCTGTCACCCTGGTTTTGTGGTCCCCCTCTGCCACAAGGGCAGCATCTGTTATTGTTGTTTCCCCCTCTGCCCCTAGGGGAAAAAATCACCATGTGTGTCAGGCAAGAGTCCCTGGGATTTTCGGAAACACATCTTTCCGTTCTTCTGACCCTTGGGATAAGGTCTGGAAGGAGTGGAAAAATGGACTCCTATAGCAGATAGTCTTGCCTTCCTGCTCACACCTGGTCAACGTCTCTTTCACCTGAGGCCCAAAGAGAAAAGAGCCATCAAAGGGAGTATTAGTGAAGGGCGCTCGAAAGGGTTTCACAAACTGACATAGCCGCATCCAACCAGTTGTCCTGAGAGCCACACCTGTCCCTGCAGCTCTGCTCACTCCATCGGCTGCATAGGAAATCAGCCTCATGGAGGAGTCAACTATGGAATTAAGAGTCGCAAGCTGAGAAGCTACTTTGGCTGGTGCTCCTTCAGCTGTAGGATCTTGAAGGGTATCTCCAAGCTCTTTCAGGAGATCCCTTTGAAGATGTGTAAAATGGCATAGATAATTCAGGGACCTCATTGAAAAGGTCACTGAAGCAAACATTCGCTTTCCATATCTGTCCATCGTCCAAGACTTTTTGTTCGGAGGATGAACAGACAAAGAGGTTTCTGCTAACTCTTTCTTGGTGGCTGCTGCTACCACGAAGGCATCAATGGGCACACCTTTGGAAAAGAACTGCTTATCCTGGGGGGCTGTAATAAATTTGTTTGGTCTCCTCAGAATATGTTCCACAGAATCTGGAGCTGACCAAGCCTTTCGAGCCACTACAGACATGAGTGGATCGAAAGGAGGAGAAGCCCAGGAGGTGGAATGTCGGGAACTGAATGCGTCCAGGTATACAGACTCATCCTCGGTAGGGGCTAGGGAAGTCCAGTCCCTCCACTGTCTAAGCATTTCAAGGATGTCTGAAAAGGAATCATCTTCAGAGGGAGATCTTGGGGACCCTTCCGATTCATCCATGTCTGTATCTGAAGTGACAGACTCAGGGGAGTCTATGTGCTTCCTCTTGCACTTCTTCTTCTGGGGAGGCTCCTCCGAGTGATCAGAGGAGGCTTCAGAAGAAGAGGGATCACCCAACAGGGTGTCCTGGGGCACAGGTTCCCTATGCTTGGGGTATGGAGGAAGAGTAGAGGAGCCACTGGAGCTGGCAGTAGAGCTGTATTGGGGGAGAGCACACTCCGCATGACTTGGAAGGTGTCCCGACCTCTAGGAAGAGAAAGCTCCAGCTCCAAAGAAACAGGAGTCTTTCTTCGTGTCGAGGGTGATGGCTCCGAGGCCGATGTTGGAGCCGAGCTCACCTGCGCCGAAACTCCGAGGGGGAGAACAGGGTCGGACAAGGGTACGATATCACCCCCCCCACCACCAGAGCTGACGAGAGAGCCTCAGCACCCAGATCCCTCGATAGAAGGTACAATCGAGGTAATCGGAGCCGACGTCAGAACCGAAGGAGGGATGATGATCAGAGCCAACGGTTCTACTACCTGCGGATCCATGGTCTCCGGCTCCGAGCTAAATGTAGTCGGAGAAGGAATAGAAATAGAGGCAGTTGGAGCTGATACCTGTTGAGGTGGGCTGGACAGAATTTTTGCCAGTGCCTGTGACTTAAGCAACCTACTTACTACTCTCTCCACATCATGATCCGATAATCTAGAGGATCGAGAGGAGTGGGAAGAATGATGGCTACATTCACTCTGTAACAAAGGTGACTGAGGTGCCGAGTGGATGGACTCCAAGGACGGAGACCTCAGTCTCTTATGGTTCCGAGATGGCTCCAAAATAGCAGATGGAGCCAACTGAGGAGTTGTCTTGTCAGTGCCAGCCAGCACAGACATACTTGGCTGGTCAAGCAAAGGAGTTGGCTCCAAAGGTGGAGCCGACAGCTTGACAGACTTAGGGGATTTCGCTGGCTGAGTACTTTTAGCCAGAGAATCCTGAGGCTTCAATAATCCCCGAAGGTTTAATTTGTTTTTGCGCTCCTGCAGGACCCTTGGACTAAAAGCATGACATATAGAACAGGAGTCTTGCAGGTGGACAGTGCCCAAACAATAAACACAACTAGCGTGCCCATCTGTCAGAGACATTTTCTGACAGCATGAGTCACACTTTTTGAAGCCAGATACCTTGGTATCTTTAGACATAATAGTAACAGCAATCACAACAACAATGATAAAAAGCTAAACTACAAAAAACAAAAACAAATAGACTTTTTTTTTCAGTTAAGGAACAGAAGGAAAGCCTCTAATTTAAATGGCTATCCTAGGGGGGAGGGGGAGAACTCTCTAATTTAAACAAGTTCAAGGGAAAAGAAGGCCTGCGAGTTATGGAGCGATGGCCAACAAAGCTAGAATACACAAAAAAGCGATAAGGGATAAAGGAAAACTATCTAGACAAAAAACAGACAAAAACTCGACAAACTTTCAAGAATAAACAACAATATATTAATAGAAAAAAACTATACTAAGCCTGAGCCAGTAAGGAAGCAACCTCACAGCTGAAGCGGCAAATGAGATCTGGGTAGCTGACGCTGGGCATGCTGGGATAAGGGGTAGCCTTGAGCCAGTAAACAGCTCTCGAGCTATAGAAGATGGCCGAGTCGGAGCCGAGGATCTGCTCCGAACCCAAACAGCAAGAATGAAGGTGAGATGGACAACTTAACACTGAATTTTCTAAACTCTCACAATCTTCTCTCCTCCACACAACATGGCTTTCGGCAACACCATAGCACAACGACTGCTCTTCTCTCATTTACTAACCTGGTAAACCAACACAGAAACAACAACAACTTTGTATCTGCCATATTTTTAGACCTCTCAAAAGCATTTGACATGGTCTCACACTCCCTACTTCTAGACACCCTTGCCTGTCTAGCCTTTGCCCCTCCAACTATTGCTTGGTTTAAAAATTATCTGTCAGAGATGCAGCAGTCTGTCCAATGGCAAGGTATACTATCTCCTCTACTCCCAACAACCATAGGTGTACAACAAGGCTCAATATTATGTCCTCTTCTTTTCTCGATTTTTACTAACAATCTCCATACCTCCACTCTCCCTGCTATATTCATACAGTTCACAGACGATAAACTCTTATCTGCTCTGCACCCTCACTTACCACATTACAACAACTCACTCAGGATTCCTTTAGCTTAGTGGAAAGTTGGATTACTCAGATTCAACTTATCCTAAATCCCAAAAAGACTAAATTGGTTCTTTTCACCCCCAACAAATCTATTCCTATCTCTCTATCCTTCTCAATCACTTCCAAAAATGGTACTATCATCACCCCCTCTGATCACACCAATTTCCTGGGTGTAGAAATTGACAAAAACCTACAGTTTGATGTCCACATTTCACAAACCATCAAAAAAGTCCATAAAAAATGGGAACACTATACAGACACAAAAACTTTTGAGAATCTCCCTAGCCCAAACCCATCTATTGTCCACTCTAATGTATGTGGCACCAATCCTTACCCATATCAGAAAACATGATCTTGCTAGACTTGTGACATGTTACAACAAAATTGCCAAGTTCGCTAATAACTGCACCTTCAGAACCCATCACTGTCAGGCTCTAAAGGAACTATAACGGCTAGAATTTTCCCAACTACTCAATTACCATCAACTAAACATTGCCTACAATATTGTGAGACATCCTGATAGAACCCCAGCACTAAGTCACCTACTCACTACCTACAAATCAAATTGTTCCCTTCACTCCACTGACAAATCACTCCTTTGTATCTCTAAGGCTAACAGCACTGCAGGTAAAGCAATATTCTCCCATAACGTAGCTAATCCTGGAATAACCTTCCTCCTGCTCTATCTCCTGCCTCCACTATTACGCGGTTCAAAAACTCAATTAAACTACACATAATGAATCCCTGGCTATGTCCATGCATTACCTAACCTTCAATATTTCTACCACCCTAGATAGCTTCATATCCAATTATTCCTACTGTAATTTTTCTACAGTATCAGGAATTTTATTTTCTGCTCAAGTTTCTAATAGATATACTAGCTCATACTAAACTTACACTAATTCATTTCTAAGTAGTCTCTGTTTGTCTCTATAGTCAGTTATAATGCTTATCTAGTGTTGATTTCTGTTTCTGTATCAAAGTTGTATTTTTATATAGTGTCAAATTTTGTTTTTTGTATCAAAAGTTGTATTTTTATCTATTGTAATTTTTTTGCTTCTGTATAGATGATCATATTGTTCAACTACTTGTTTTTCTGTAATGAATGTGGGAGGTTTTTTCCCTGGGCCTCCGCTGTAAATGGACGTGTCCAGTTGGACTATCCTGGTAAACAAATGTAAAATAAAAATAAAATAAAATAAATATTTCTTAATGTGCAGAAACAGTTTTAAGATGCTACACCTGTTGCTCTGTTAATTTAATTGACTCCAAGTCACATTTCAAAAATTCTACATAGTGTTGTCGTGTTCCTTCCAAATTTGTCCTGAAGCCTTCTCCCACAAACACAACCCCCATAACTCTCACCTGTCCCTGATTTTACAGGACACACCTGCTTGTGCCTCTTGTAGGTATACCTCTCAATTGTGCAGACACTTGCAGAATGTCTGGATTATAGATTCATATTTTTGTTCTGTTGCTCAAAAAATTTGTGGGGTTGGCAAATAATTGAGGGCTGCAGTTTGCAAATAGTGACAGATATTTGAGTTTCGGAGTTCATATCCTTAAAAAATACATTTGAATGCATAAGCTATTATTTTAACAATTTTCTAAGTTTATAAAATAATTAATTAAAATCCATTCCTGATTCTGGGTCTTTGTCCCCTTTGAAAACTGCTTTCAAACAAGTCAGACCAAAAAGTACACAATGAGGAACCTTGTTTGCAGACAGAAACGCCTCCGAGTCAAAAAGCTTCTTAACGCTTTTATTTTGAACAAACCAAAAGAGCGTTTTCGCCACAGACCACTGCAGCTTCTTCAGAGAAACAAGTTAGACAAAAAACACTCACTTTAAAAATACTACATCAGGAAATGACATATTCCTGTTTCCTGTTACCAAACAGTTGTATTTAAAAACACATACAAAGTGCTAAAAAGTTAAAGGCATCCCACATTTAGAATCATTTTTAAAAGTAGCACACAACAATAAGAAATGGATTCAATTATATGAAAAAAGATCTCAGCGACTTAACAATAATATGGATGACAAAAAACAGATGTCATTACTATTTACAATAAACTACTATACAAAATATGTAAGTAGATCTATCGAAAAATGTACTCTAATACTCACTTAAAACATTAAAAACAAATTTGCCATATATAAGGTGTGTATAAGGGATAAATACTACTCATATTTGCTCAGGCTTAGTTTATTAAACATTCTATTTGTGCTGTAACCATGCAGGACTAAGGAAGAAAGAAAGAAAGAAGAAAAGGGGGGGGAGGAAAGAAAAGGAAAGGAAAAGTATCCTTTGCCCTCATGGAAAACACGTGCGACCTAAAAGATTCAGCACGTGAGAATCCATTGTGTCTTCCTACTAAGACCACTAAGACTAGGTTGTAAACCTGACTGTTAGGTTAAGTAAGCCCTGAATAGTAGACGGTCAAGTCAACTAGCTAGACCTAATGTGTTAGTGCAAGGTGATGATAACACACAACACTGCCAAATCATCCAATATGTGTTGCCTGATATACGTGTCAGACCTAAAGTCAGAGAAAACTATATAGTAACAGTAGGTTTTACCTAAAATAACTTTTTAATTTAAGAACTGGGGCAATGTTGCAATTAGTGTTAAGGCCAGGAAGACAGAAAGCGTCCAAGCGCAACTGCCAATCCAGCTCACAATTTTCTAGTATTAAAGATACAGGGCCCCCTCTGATTTTTAAGGGTACATGGTCTATAGCCATAAAGCTAAAACTATGTCCTGGGAACAATGCAATATATTTGGCCAGTGCGTTGTCATCTTTACATGTCCTAATTGCATACAAGTGCTCATACATCCTATCTCGCAGTCTCCTGTCGGTTTTTCCGATGTAGAACCCAGAGCAGCAGTTGCACATAGCAATGTATATAACTGATTTGCTCTCACAATTAAGTGCATGCTTGATGACAAACTTCCTGTCCCTAACAAGGAATGTCTCCCCTGTTCGAACATTGTTACAGAAGTTACAGAATCCACATCTGGACATTCCTTTCCTTTTATAAAAACTATGCTGTTGGATATCCCTTTGTAATAGTTCCTTCAAATTTTAGATCGTTTAAAAATAAATCTGGGTTCGTCTCCCAATTTTCCTGCTAGTGATGGATTTGAGGATATCAACCTCCAATTCTTACGGATGATGTCCAGAATTGCTTCTGAATTAGTACTAAAAATAGTGACGAAGCTCAAAGATAAATCTGTGTTTGATTCTCTGCGGTCAACATTGCTACCTATTAGACCACTTATAGGCACCTCATCTGTGAAACTACTAACTACACTGGAGGAGACCTTTTGTTTAGTCAATAAAGGGGTATAGAAGCCTCTAGTTCTTTTAAGAGTAACTTCCTCAATAAGTTCACAAACCATTTTCTCAGGATAGCCACGGTTAGTGAACATTTCCTTCAGAAATGAACATTCCTTAACAAAATCCACAAGGGTGCTGCACATTCTTCCTGCCCTCACCAGCTGTCCCTTCACTATAGATCTTTTCTGTTTGTGAGGGTGAAAGCTGGTGAAGTGCAGGAAAGAATTGCAGTATGTGGCTTTCCTAAAGACGGTGGACCTGAAGCACTGATGACAAATATCCTTCGTAAGTTTGACATCTAAATAATCCAGCTCGGTGGTAGAAAATTTAAAAGTGAACTTCAGGAACTCAGTGGAATTACTGATATTATCCACCAAGTTTTTCGCTTCCAATTCTGACCCCCTGAACAGGAGGAACATGCCGTCAAGGTAGCGGGTGTAGAAGGTAACAGGGCCATAATACCAGGGAGATCAGCCAAGATGTTTGCTTCCCAGTACCCCATTACATAGTTTGCCACACCTGCTCCACATGGGGAGCCCATCGCCACCCCGCTTCTGTAAATAGAAGTCACCACAAATAGGAAGTAGTTACTGGTTAGTACTATTTCAAGTAATTCCATAACCCCCCCGGGTTTTTCAACCCTTCCCAAAAATTTCCTTTGGGGAAACCCAATTAATTTTTTTAAAAGGAAGAAACCAAAAAAAAAAGGGGGGTTTTCCTCACCAACCATTGGGGAAATTTGGGGAAAAAAAAAAAAAGGGGGGGGGGGGTAACTTGTAACTCTTAAAAAGGTGGGTTTGGGGGAAGTAAAAATTTCCCTTTGGGGGAAAAAGGAAAAATTTGGAAATTAAGGGGAACTTTTTATGTAAGGGGGTTTTTAAAAAAAACTAGGGGTCCAAGTGTTGGCTAGATGCCCAGTACACAAAGCGTTTCCATTTACTCCTGTAGAGTTTTGTAGTGGAAGCCTTATGAGAGGCAACCAAAATGCTTTGAACTGCCAGAGAAAGTAGATCAGACCTGGCTAGGCAGGGAGTGGGCAACCAAGCTGCTGGTTTGAGGGATAGAAGAGATGGGTGAGGAACTCCGGCAGAATGTCAGTAGATCTGGTACTGGGTCCAGGATCACGGTTCCTCTGTTTGATGGGCTCGAAAAGGGAACCATATCTGTCGAGGCCAGAATGGGGCTATGAGTATAATTGTCCTTTCCAGGTTCCTGGCTTTCTGAAGAAATTTGGGGATAGGTGGAAATGCATATAGGAGACCCGGGGGCCAATCGTGTATCAGTGCATCCCTGGGGACATCCCCTGGAGGGGGTAGAAGGGCAAAATAGCTTCTGCATTTGGTATTCATCGGGGAGGCAAATAGAGCACAGCAAGGCTGGCCCCATCTGCGGAAAATTCTTTCCGCCACCTGTAGCTTGAGGGACCACTCGTGAGGTAACAGGATGGCTCTGCTCAACCTGTCCGCAATGACGTTGGATGACCCGGGATGTCGTTGCTATCAAGCGACCCGTGGACTCTGCCCATTGCCAAATTCTCATGGCTTCTCTGCATAATGGGTAAGATCTGGTTCCCCCTTGTTTGTTTATGTACCAGACTACAGACATGCTGTCTGTCTGAACTGCTACTGTTCCTAGAGGTAAGAGGGTTTGAAAGTGTTGCAATGCCAAGAACACCGCCCTCATTTCCAGAACATTTATGTGCAGGTTGTACTCCATGTTGGACCATTCCCTTGGACTGTTCTTCCCTGAAATAGTCCCCCACCCTATCAGGAAGCGTCCGTGGTTATCGTGGCGTGGGATTGGAAGAACAAATGGGCGACCCATAGTGAGATCCTGACCTTATACCCACCATGAGAGGTCACAGCTTGCAGAATCTGTTATCAGAATCTCTTGCATTAGGGGTAACTGCTGGAGCGACCACTCGTAAACAGCAGCCATTGGAGAACCTCATGTGCAATCTCCCCATAGGAACTGCAGTCAGGGGACTGCCATGAGTCCCAAAACCTTCAACACTAGTTTTGGCGGGGCTTTCCTGCTTTGCAGTAGAAGAAGAACCTGCTCCTTGAGGGATGAAGCTCTTATTAGAGGAGCTTTACCAGTGTTAAAAGCGGCGTATCTAGGTCTGCTCTGATGAATGAAATATGCTGTGGGGGCAGTAAGGCAGATTTTTGAAGTTTATGGAAATCCCTAGGTGGGAACAAAAGGTTGACTGTATAGTTTCTGGCTTGTGAGGCGTGCTCGGTGGTGGCGGTGAGGGGCCAGTCGTCCAGATAAGGAAACACCGGAATCCTAGACATCTCAAGTGAGACGCTACCACTGCCATGCATTTGGTGAATACCCTGGGGACTGAGGTGAGCCCAAAGGGCAGGGCTCGAAATTGAAAGTGACTGGCTCCCAGCCGGAAGCACAGGTGATCTTTGGACAGTCTGGCCATCTTGATGTGGTGATGGCGTCCTTGAGATCTCGAGCACATCCAGTCATCCTTCTGCAAAAATGGAAGGATCGATTGAAGCGTGACCATCCGGAACTTTTCCTTCTTCACGAAGGTATTGAGATTGCGGAGACCCAAAATGGGTCTCCTGTCCCCTGTCTTTTTTGGAACTAAAAAGAACCTTGAGTAAGTTCTGGATCCTTTTTGGTCCGCCGGGACTGGCTGAATGACTCTTTTTTTGAGCAGCTTTGAAATTTCTATTGCTGCTGGGCCTCACAGATAGGGTGGCACATCCGGAAACCTTCTTTGTTGGGGTGGAGTTGACATGAAGGGGATTTTGTATCCTCTGGTTACAATGCTTTTTACCCAGGAGTCTGAGGTGAGGGATTGGCAGGCCTGTGGGTATAAAGCCAAGCGACCCCCGACTGCCTCCAGAGCAGGACAGTCGGGCCCCTGTTCAGGAGTGCTGGAAAGGCTTACCAAGGATAGGATCCCTGTCGCCTTGGTTCTGCGGATCCCCTCTGCCACCGGGGTGACGTCTTCCGTTTCTGCCCCCCCCCTCTGCCTCTGGGGGGGGATCCCTCTGTGTGGCCTGGAAAGATCCCTGAGTTTTATGGAACCACATTTTTCCGCCTCGTTGCCCTTTGGGGTACGGTCTAGATGGAGTGGAAAAACGGACTCCGACAGCAAACAGAGTCTTTGCTTCTTGCTCACACCGAGTTAGTGTCTCTTTCACTTTGGGCCCAAAAAGGGGGCATTGGTGAAGGAAGACTTGAAGGCTTCCACAAATGAGCACAGCTGCATCCAGGATTGTCTTCGTAGAGCAATCGCTGAAGCTGCGGCTCTACTTGATCCTTCAGCCGCATACGAGATGAGCCTCATGGACGAGTTCACTATGGAGGTAAGGGTGTTAAGCTGTGCTGTTACCTTATCTGAAACAGCAGCATCTGTGTTATCCTGGGGGATATCTCTCAGCTCCTTGATGAGATCCCTCTGTAGACATGTAAAGTGTGTCAAATAGTTTAGCGAACGCATGGAAAAAGTCGCTGAACTAAAAACGCGCTTCCCATATCTGTCCATAGTCCTAGAATTCTTATTAGGAGGATGAACAGAAGAGGAAGACTCAGACATCTCCTTTTTAGTGGCTGCAGCCACCACCATAGCGTCAACCGGGACTCCTTTGGTGAGATAAGTCTTGTCCTGGGAGGCGGTGATAAACTTGCTTGGTTTTCGAGGGACGGTTCCACTGTGTCCGGTGTCTCCCACGCCCTTGAGCAATTAAATCCATTAATTCATCAAAGGGCGGAGTAACCCAGGAGGTAGAAGGTTGAGCACCAAAGCCTTCAGCAACACCGACTCTTCCTCAGTGGGGGCTAGGGACTGCCAATCACCCCTCTGTTTTAAAATCTCCAAGATGTCTGCAAATGAGACATACTCAGAGGGGGATTTTGGGGACCCCTCTGCCTCATCCAAGTCAGTGTCAGATGTTAGAGATTCCTGGGGAATCCAAGTGCCTCCTCTTGCACAGTCTTTTCCTCGGAACCTCATCGGAGGGGGCTTCCGGTGAGGCCTCCAAGGAACAGGGGGCACCCCTCTGGGGGTGGCTGAGACAATGGTGCTCTACGCTTTGGATGTGTCATGGGAACAGAAACAGAGAGCGGCTCCTTAGGGGAGGGAGAAGATGCCTCCGATGAAGTGGTTGTCTCTGTAGACAAAACCTTCCTCATAAGGTCAAAAACCCCTGAACCTCGGGTCGAGGACTCCCCCGGTTCCGAAGAACATGGAAGAATCCCAGACACGGGGCCCGTGGGCCTCGACCCTGAGGACGGAGCCGAGACAATCTGCGCTGAGGCCCCAAGAGGGAGAGTCGGCACCGAAAGGTCGGTACGACTCTCGGTCCTGGAACCGAGGAGAGATCGTCGAATCCGCGACTTACCTATAGGTTCCGAAGGAGTCTAGGTCAATGGTGTCGATCATGCAATGGACGGTTTCGGCACCGAGGGCTCCACTATCATCGGCTCATCCTCTCCCGGCTCCGAAGACTGGATGGGTCTCGAAGGAGGACCTGTTGGAGATAAAGGGAGGCCTTCTAGTTTTGACACCAATTGGGAGGAAACTGCAATCAACTTGGAAAGGGCCGTGTTCTCCATAAGTTTCTGCATGACATGATCCACATCTGTATCGGTCTGGAAGATCGGGTCGAAGGGGCCGAAGATGGCACCGACCGAAGAATGGAAGGTGGCGGTGGCTCCGACACGGTTCCAAGACCTGGGGCTCAGTGAAGATAAGCGTTCGATGCTGCCCGAAGTCTGTGGAACCGGTGAACGAACTTTCGAAGATGAACTCGGAGCCGATGACATGGGTTCTGACATCTTCGACCTCTTCGAGGACTTAGAAGCCTGGTCCGACTTGTCCAAAGCCTCCTGGAAAGCAGGCTTAAGAAGTCCCCTATCTATAAGTTTCCTGCGTCTATCTGTCATGACCCTCCCACTGAAGGAATGGCATATAGAGCAATCCTCTTGCAAGTGGAGAGGGCCAAGACAGTAGACGCAGGAAGTGTGGTTGTCAGTGATGGACATTTTCTGCCCACACTGACATCTTTTAAAACTGGATTTGGCTTTTCCAGACATAACCAGCAGTAAGACACTTTTACTGTGAAAAAGTTTAAACACTAGCTAAAATATATCTATATATTGCTATAAGTGATAGAAGAGGTAGGCCCCAAAGGGAAACCTATGAAAAAAATGACAGGACTAACTACAATAACACACACACACACACACACACACACACACACACACACACACACACACACACACACACACACACACACACACACTATAGTATGATCAAAAACTAAATTCCCAATAACTATAAGAACTTTTTAAGTAAAAATATATAACTATCTTATCTGAACAACAAATTTTCTCTAGTCCGAGCTCTCTTTCGATGTGATCCGTTGCAGCAGCAAACTTGATCTGAGTAATGGCAGGGAGGATTGTGGGATATAGCCTGGTCTCGAGCTTCTCTAAGATGCAAAGCTTTGCTATGCGGCCGACTCGGAGCCGAGGATCGGCTCCGAACCCATGTGTAAGAACAAACGGCGAGATTGAACACTCTCACATTGTTAATTTACACAGCTGAGTGATTTAGCTTAAATGCCCCCCCCCTTGAAGAATGCCTCAATAGCATTTAACAAGCCTGAAGAGAAATCCCATCACAGTGTTGCTTGTCTTCATAAATTCATAGCTTATAAGTAGTTATTAAGCTATTTTAAGCCTAGCCAAGCTTACCCCAAATTTTGCAAAATATTGTTGCTATGTATCAGTAGCCCAACAACTTTTATGGTTATGACATAGGCTTCTACACATCAAGCATTCACAGGCTGCCCCTGTCCATTGGGGACATAGGTGCCAAACCAGGAGTACATTTGTGATTTCTCACCTACTTGACCAAGTTACATTTGAACAGGATTACAGATGAGCTTTGCTTCACATGGATAGGAAGCCTGTTTCAGAGAAGGAGTAATTTTTGAAACACATACCTGTCCTTCCAACATGAACTGTTCATGTCACAGACAAAGTTTAGGTCCTTAGCTCAAATATTTCTTATGCTATTTGTTTTTCAGATGTGCAAGAGACCCATCAGTGTGGGATTTGAATATGGGTATACATTCATTTGATCGGCCGGTGGATGGCCGATCGGAAAATGTTCGAAAGCAGTGTGGCAAATTCTCAGAATTACAAACTCTAAGGGAAAAACATAATATCCCCCCTTTTTGACCCATGGTAGCACTTGTTTAGGTGGTAGAGAGGTTGGAAATGTCACATTCGGTGTTTTGTATGACATTCCGACCGTATGCCACTGAGAAATTCAACATTTGAGCTCGGTGTTGTACCTGTTTGAGGTAAGTTAGGTCATTGAAATGAATGTATTCCCAGAATATGTCTAGTAGGCTAAGGCACAGATTACCAAGCAGCAGTCTTGGACTTGTTTACTACCTGTATTGTTTTGTGAGGAACTGTTGTGGTCTCTTAGGTTGCTGCAATTGCCTGGTCAGGTACATGCTGAAGGGTGTGATGTACTCAATGACTGGTGTGATGAGAGTGAAGTACAGCAGAACAATGACCTCCTTAGACCTGTATGCCAAGCCCTTACTTATAAGTTGTGCAACATAGAATGATTTTCTCACTACAACAGACACATTGTGGTCAAAAGTCAGGTTAATGTCAAAATACATTCCCAGATCCCTGATTACTGGGTCCACTTTCAGGGGTGTATTATTAATATGGTAATTTCCAGGGGGGGCATCTTTCCAAAGGGTACTGTTACACATTTCTTCATACTGAGGTCTAATCCATGGCTCTGGTATTGTGGTAGTGTTGTCTATGAATGGGAAATTGTTATTTTCAGATAAACACCCAGTGAGCATCTCACAGTAACTTCTCTGAATCAGCCACTAAATCACAAAATACATGCATATGTTTATACTGTAAAACTGAAAGACAACAACCATTCTGTTTTTAAATATAAAACTAAATGTGGTACATATAAGTTTTTGTTTTCAGTTTTGTATAAACTGGATTCCAACATTTGAGGGCGAGATGCTTATGTCTTGTGGAAATATAAGGATATGTTCTGTCAGTTGTTTTTAAACACAAGTAAACCAGGTCAAAAAAAATAAAGTCAGTATTTAAAGTACATTGAAATTATATTATTTAAGGTAGCAAGTGAAATTTTATCAACTTTTGCTTGTTGCTTTTACTTTTATAACCAAAAGGACCGTCTAACCTAGTCAAACACCTTCAGCCAAGGAAAATTTTATAACTTTAATCTTCCACCGCACACACTTAAGTGCTTTCACCAACAGGACTTCATCAGGACTCGTATACAACCATTTAAAAGCAAATAAATATGCTGCTGTAGACAGTCCTTTTGGTTATAAATTGTGTATTGGGGCTGTTTTTGGCTCTGGGTATTTTCTGGTTCTTAGTTTTTACTTTTATGGCAAATGCTTGTTTATCTGATGATGTCACAAGCCGTGTAATCTGGCTTAGGCATTTAAAGTTTGCTTTATATTGAGAGTTCTGTAGAAACCTTTCTCACTTAAAAAGATGAAAGTGCTAAACTACAATAATGTCAGTTCAAGGTTTGCTTTGGTATTGGCATTCCTTTATTTTGTTATTGCATTTTTACATCAATCCTCTGCAGCTTTCAGTTTATTAACTTGATAAGGAAACTAGTTAAGGTATTACAGATATATAATATTAACCTTTTTGTATAAAACAGACAAGTATATACAGGGAATAAACAAAGGATTTAGAATTTGTTATAAAAGCAAATATCTTACTTATAATGAAAAAAGGAAGAAGTGTCCCCTTTCTTGGGAAATGTTTTAAGAAAAAATGAGTATTAAAAGATGTGACGGACATGAAAAGTATGAGCAAGAAGAGAATGTTCAAATAATGTTGAACTTTGTTAAAATGATTTATGCAACAAATACAGAATTAATAGAGCATGAATGGAATTTAAAAGAAGTTAAGTATCACTGGGAAATGCTGAATAGAGATATTACGGTGCAGGAGATGAACACTGCTTTAAAATAGGTGAAGGGAAGTACAGTTATGTAAGTAAACTTACCATAACAGTAGATGTTTGAATAGATCACAGTTACAGTAGCCTAAGTAATATAGCATGTATCCTGCCAGGGATCAGACATCTGGCTAGCTTCCAAAGAATCACTACACCTTCCCCACACTCTTACCACTGTTACAGCTTGAGGGCTTGCCAGTACAAAAAGTCATCGGGGCATTGAAAGTAAGAGCTTTCCTGCCTGAGAAGCAAGGGAGGCTAGAGCCTCCCCAACAAAATATGTGCTAGGAGAAGAGGGGATGGTGGGGCCCCCACCCTGACATAAAAAATTAAAAAAAGGGGGGGAGGAGGGTGGGTGTTTATCCTGCAGCAGTGATCTTTTTGAATAGCTACTGTTATGATAAAATTACTTACACAACTGTACTATGTTCATCATTAGATCAGTATTGCAACAGCCTAAGCTACACGAGGCAAATACTAAAGCTTAGAAAGAAAGGGAGGAAGAAGGATGAGCATCCAGCAGCCCTTGGAGGATAATTACAGCAAACTCTGATCTAACCCTGCAAAAAGAGATTTGCTGCACCTAAAATATTCAAAAGAAAAAGAAAGGGAGTCTACTACTTTCAAAAATTCAGTAGAAGTAGCCACAGTTCTGGAAGCTGGGACTCTAACTTTGCCTGGAAATGTCATGGTATAAATAACAAAACTGAATGGCATGAGACAACCATTTGGAAATAGCCTGTTTTGACAATGATTGTCTTTTTTCTTACTTTCATAATAATTACACAACTGACTGGAATTCTGAAAGTCCTTTATCCTTTTGAAGTAGTAGAGTTGTCTGCAGACATCCACAGTGTGTGGAATTCTCTCTCCCTTATTTTTTGGGTCTAAAAATAAAACAGGAGGATAAATGTGACTGGTTTAAAGTAAACTCTGAAACCATTCTGGATATAAAAAATGGTCTGTTTCTCAAAAATACCTTAAAAGTTTGTGAAAGATGAGATAGAGTTGAATCACCATAAGAAATTGTAACTTAAGATACTCCTCCTGCAGAAGTCAGAGCAATGAGTAAATAGAAGTTATGTCTTACCATAACATTCCATCTGTGTTGTTCATCTTCAGCAATCCTTGACAGTGGGTTCGGTTCCAAACTCTCAGAACAGACTCGGCCGTTTCTTTCAGCTCACGCTCTCCAAACTCTTGAGCTAGGCTCTACCCATAATGTTCCTCACATAGATTACCTCAGATCGAGTTTGCCAGATGACAGAATATAGCAGAAATTAGACTGGTTAATTAACGATATTATAGAGACGAGGCCATGTATACGTCCTTAATGAGAAACTAGTTCAGGACTGAGAGATCTACTAAGAGTCTTAGGATGAGGGAAGATGGTCAGGTAGGTCAAGGATTGGTGAAGATGAACAACACAGATGGAACATTATGGTAAGATACAATTTCTTTATCTGATGTTGTTAATCTTCACCTAATCCTTGACAGTGGGGCAGAATCCCCAGCTACTTTAGCCTTGGGAGGTCTCATGGAAGAATATTCTGAAGCATCATAGAGCCAAGGGATGCTTGACCCCTCAAGACCTGCTCTAATTTGTAATGAGAGATGTAGGTATGATGAGTGGACCATGTGGCTGCTGCACAGATGTCATCTAGAGAAGCCCTGGCAAGAAAAAAACACTGATGTTGCTACAGCTCTTGTTGAGTGGGCTTGAACTGTTTTGGGAAGATGAAGTCCTTGAGAGTGATAAATGAATGTGATGCAGTCATTTAGCTAAACTAATCTTAGTAACAGGATTACCTATACGGAGAGATGATTTTCAAAATTCTTTTTTTTCTGTGATTATAAAAACGTAGCTGTCTGTGCACGTTTAGTAAATGAAGTGCATATTCTCCTTTGTTTGAAAAATTAGGGAAAAAGGTTGGTAATTATAACGACTGATGAATATTTGATTCAGAGACTACCTTGGGTAGAAAGGATGGATTCGTTCTCAGAGCAGCTCTGTCTTTATGAAAGCTCAAGTAGGGGGATTTGCATGAAAGGGCCTGCAATTCAGAAACCCTACTTGCAGAAGTAATTGCTACCAAAAATACAGTCTTCCAGGATAAATACTTCTTTGACAAGATGCTGATTGTTCAAAGGGTGCTTTGGTTAGAGCTTGAAGAATGGTAGTTAGATCCCATGGGGGAACTGGTTCTCTAAATGGGGGTTTCAGCAGGAAGAGTCCCTTCAAGAAAGCTTTACAAAGTTTGTGAGACACTAATGGAGAATTATTCCATCCTGAGTGAAAGTTTGAAAATGCTGCTAGATGAACCTTCATCATAAAAGCAAGGAACCAGATTGAAAAAGTGTGTTTAGAAAATCTAGGACATCATGGATAGGAGCAGCAAAGGGGTCAAACCCTTTATTCAAGGCCCATATGGTAAATTTCTTCCATTTGCACTGATACAGTTTTCTAGTAGCAGGTTTGTCGTGTGCAATAATGATATGTGGACAGGAGAAGAAAGAAAGGGATGCCTGGCAATCATGGGATTTGGAGAAGCCACGCAGTGAGCTTGAGATGTTGAAGATTGGGATGAACCATGCTCTCTGGATGAGTTAGTCTATCTGGAAGGGTCCAGGATCCATAGTTTCTGTACCAGATGAGACCAGAGGAAGGGAAACCAAACTTTTTGAGACCTGAATGGGGCAACAAGGATTATTGTATTCTTCATCCTTTTGGCTTTCTTTAGGAATTGTGAGATTAGAGGAATGGGGACAGACCAGGAGGCCAACTGTGGAGAAGAGCATCTCTGGGTGAGTCCCTGTGGGGGGGGATTAGGGTGAAGTAACTTCTGCACTTGTTGTTCAAGGGAGAAGCAAATAGGTTGCAGCAAGGTTGGCCCCAATGACGAAAAATCCTGTCCACCACCATAGTGTTCAGAGACCACTCATGAGGCATAAGAATTGTCCTGCTTAATTTGTCCGCTATCACACTGGATCTTCCTGGAATGTGCATTGCTGTCAGAAAGTGGTCGGAAGAAATCGCCCACTGCCAAACTTTGAGAGCCTCTCGACATAGTGGGTAAGATTTGGTTCCCTCTTGTTTGTTGATATACCAGACTACCAACATGTTGTCTGTTTGAACTGCAACTGTCCCTAAAGGGAGGGCATCCTAGAATTCTTGCAATGCTAATAGCACTGCCCTCATTTCTAGAACATTGATGTGCAAATTGGCTTCTAATTGGGACCATGTGCCTTGAACTGTCTTTCCCAGATAATGCTCCCCCACCCTATCTGGGAAACATCCGTGGTCACTATGGCTTGGAGCTGAGGAAGAATGAATGGCCGGCCCAAGAGAACTTGGTCGGAATGAAGCCATCATTTGAGGTCTCGTTTGCAGTAGTTGGTAATCAAGATTAGGTTAGACATTGGTTGGTGAATCAGAGACCGCTGGGTTGCAAGTAGCCACTGCAGTATTCGCATATGAAACCTTGCTAGAAGAACCAGAGTGATTGCAGCTGCCGTTGAACCTAAGGTTTGCAGGATAAGTCTTGCTGGGACTCTGTTGTTTTGGAAAATTTGTCTGACTTGGGTCTTGATACTCTGAAGCCTTTCTGGAGGAAGAGAAGCAAATAAATGAGCACCAATGAAATCCAGTTGCTGAGAAGGCTGCAGGTTGGACATTTCAAAATTTAATGAGATGCCTAGAAATGCACAAAGATTCATGATGTAATCTCTTGCCTGTTCTAAGAGATGCCTGGTGGTAGCGGTGAGGAGCCAGTTGTCAAGGTACAGAAAGACTCGTAAGCCTTGCAGTCTGAGTGGAGCTGCAATCACTGCCATGCATTTGGTAAACACACTGGGGGCTGTGATGAGGCCAAAGGGCAGTGTTCTGAACTGGAGATGACTGGTTCCTAGCCGAAGTGTAGAAACTTCCTGGAGCTTTTTTCTATTTTTATATGGTAAAAAGTATCTTGAAGGTCTATAGAACACATCCAGTTGCCTTTTTCCAAAAAGGGAAGTATGGCTTGTACCGAGACCATCTGGAACTTGGTTTGTTGAACCACCTTGTTGAATTGGCTGAGATCCAAAATGGGTCTCCAGTCCCTTGCTTTTGGGCACTAAAAAGAATTTTGAGTAAACCCCGGTTCCTGTTTGGTCTGGTGGGACTTTTTGGATGACTCTTTTTTTGAGCAGTTTTTGAATTTCTAAGACTGCTGCTTCCCTTTGATTGGGTGGAACATCTGGGAGTTTTTCATGGGATTTGGGACTTACAGATATTGGGATTTGGTAGCCTCTGGAAATTATTCCCTGCACCCATTTGTCCAAAGTTATTAATTGCCAGGCTAGTAGGTGCAGGGATAATCATCCCCCAACTGCCTCTAGAGGAAGGCAATTGGATGTCCATTCATGGATGATGCTAGGAAGTTCCAGAGAAGGATTATCTGGATCCCTAAGTCTGCAGTCCATTTCTGCCTCTCGGGCGGCATCTTCTGTTACTTCCACCTCTGCCCTGGGGAAAATCTTTACCTCGTGAGACCTTGGATTTTCTAAACCATGGTCTCCCCCTCCTTTGGTTCCTCAAGTAAGGTCTCTGAGGAGTGGAGAAACATATGCCTACAGCAGATAGGGTCTTACCATCTTGTCACTTCTGGCAAGAGTATCTTTAACCTTTGGGACAAAAAGGGTGGATACGTCAAAAGCAGCACTGACGAATGACACTTTAAATGGCTCCACAAAGTCACACAAGAAAATCCAGGAGTGCCTTCTAATGGCTATACCGGAACCTGCTGCCTTGGTCGTCCCTTCGGCTTCATGCACAATGAGCATCATGGACGAGTTAGAGATAGCATCTAGGGTTGCAAGCTGAGAGGAAACTTTGTCGCGGACCACTTCAGCCACTGCTCCTGAGAAAGTATTTGAAAGTTCAATAAAATTTGCAAAAAGTCCACAAAAAAACACTTACAAACTCCAAAAAAGACCCCAGAAGGCATACAATAAAGCTCACAGACAGTCGTAGTTCACTCATTTTAATGTCACACCAAATACAACCAATACAAAGCATTAACGTCATAAAATTATGTTTTCATTTGAAAACATCATCAGATGTGGGCTGAAATCTCCTAAATAAGTATTTATACCTATTGCAATTAAAATACAAACAATCACAAAGCATTTTAACTGATGTAATTAATTCTGAACTAAAAACTTGAATGCTTCCATAAAATATGAATTGTGTAATAAAAACCTTTTTACAAAGTTCCTCTGAATTAAAACCATTCAATAAATAATGGTTAAAACATAAATAAATACATATATACTCCATAAAAATATATATTACAAAATATAATGTTCCGGTAAAAAGGAAATATCGTTCCACTGATTTATACCACCATCTTGTGGTCATCCGTAAATTTAAATATACCATTTTATTACTAAAAACACTTTTTTAAACATTCAATAGCATCTCTGTTACTAAAATGACATAAAATAGGCATTAAATATGAAACTTTTAAAAACTAAATTATTTAAAAAAATATGTATTAAATGTAGAATGATTTCATAAAACCATGTTTCTTTCAAGGATACCAACAATTTTTGGGAAACCCACAAAATACAAAATAATGGGATGGATCCACCTTTAAGACCTATTGTGTTAGCTGAGGGATCTAAAACTTCACCCTTAGCCAAATATGTTGTCTCAAAACTTAAAGCTTCATGGTTAATGAGAAAAATATTCTAAGAGATTCTTGGGATTTTCTTGGATGCATAAAGCAAGATTTATACAGAGAAGACATGAACTCCCTCACAATCGATGTAATCTATTTATTCTCTAGTATTTCCCAAGAAGAAGGTTTAGCATTATTGGAAGAAATAATATTCGAAGACAAGATTTTAACACATAATGAATGTACAGTTATTTTACAATTAGTGAATCTGGTCTTAAAATATAATTTACTTTATTTTAAGGGGGAATATTTTCATCAACGAAAGGGTGTAACCATGGGTGCAGTCTACGCAACAACATATGCAAATTTAGTTTTAGCAAAATGGGAAGAAAAACAGGTGTTTAATTCTATATACAGGCAAAAATGGCTGCTATACAAAATATTTTTGGATGACATTTGCATTTTTGGGGGGCACCTAAAGAAGAGATTCCTGATTTCATTTATTTTTTAAACAATAGTACACATTTTTTGAACTCTGCATGCAATGTAGAACAGGACAAGGTACATTACCTGGATGTAGAGGTTTACAAGAAAGATGATAAATTTAATTCCAAGGTATATAGGAAAAGTACCTATTCGAATTCCTATCTACATTTTAACAGTGCTCATCTTATGCAGCAAAAAAGAAACTTGGTTATGGGACAGTATATAAGATCCTCTAGAATGACATCCAACAACGAGGATTTTGTTGAAGAAATAAGAAGTTATGTACCTACCATAACGTTCCATGTTAGTTGTCTTCTCTCGCCTTCTTTCTTGCTTGATGGTTCGGAGCCGATCCCTCGGCTCCGACTCGGCACTTGCTAAGCTCGAGAGTCACTTTTACCAGCTCGAGGCAGCCCCATATCCCATGATGCAAGGCGGTAAGTACCCAGATCTCGTTTGATGACAAAGGGCAATAGCACCAAGCATAAAATACTTCCAAAAGGAAGAAAGAAACTTACAGATGGAAGAAGGACCAGGTCTGAATGGTCTTCAGCATAACAGTTTCTTATAACAAGGTCTGTCCAGGCCAGGGGAAGGAGGAGGGTGCAAGAAAGAAGGCGAGAGAAGACAACTAACATGGAGCGTTATGGTAGGTACATAATTTCTTAATGTTAAGTTGTCAATCTAGCCTTCATTCTTGCTTGATGGGACCGTCCTAGCACCTCTATCCTGGGTGGCTCAATGGAACAAACTCTTGAGGACTGTAGAGCCAAAACTGGCTCTGTCCCTGGAGGCCAAGTCCAATTTGTAATGGGAAACAAAAGTGTGAGGAGTGGCCCAAGTGGCAGCTGCACAAATAGTGTCTAAAGGAAGTCTAGCTTGAAAAGCTGTAGAAGTAGCTAAGCTCCTAGTTGAATGTGCTTTAGGTTTTGAGCACAGCTGTTTTCCCTGAGCAGATAAATTTCAGAGATGACGAAGAAAGCCATCTGGACAAGGTCACTTTAGAAACAGGAAGGCCTTTTTATTATCCGCATAGGAAACAAAAAGTTGATCAGATTTTCTAAATTTTTTTGTTCTGTCCAAATAATATCTAAGTTGACGGTGGACATCAAGATAATGTAGCTTTTGTTCAGCTCTATCTGAATAGTTTGCGAAAAATACAGGCAGATCAATGGATTGATTCAAATTGTTCTTTGAAGCGACCTTAGGCAAAAAGGTTGGGTTAGTTCTCAAAGATACTCTGTCTTTGTGAAAAACCAAATAGGGGTCGAACCGAAGAGCATGAAGTTCAGACACCCTCCTGGCCGATGTAATAGCCACTAGGAATAACGTTTTCCAAGAAAGAAATTTCAGGGAACAAGAAACAGCTGGCTCGAAGGGGGGAAGAATCAAGGATGTCAGCACTAAATTTAGATCCCACTGAGGAGGAGGATTCCTGATTGGAGGCTTTAGTAGGAAAATTCCTTTCAAGAAGGCCCTGCAGAGCCTATGGGACATAATATTATGATCTGCTATTCCGACATGAAAATTGGAAATAGCAGCCAATTGAACACTGACTGTGGAAGAAGAGGAGCCTGCGTGAAAAATCTCTGCTAAGAAGTCCAGGACTGCCTGAACAGGGCAGTAAAAGGATCAATATTCTTGGCCTTAGCCCAATAAGAGAAACGTTTCCATTTGCTTGTATAAATCCTCCTGGTAGAGGATTTTAGCGAAGCTACTATGATGTCTCTAACTGGGTTAGAGATCAAAGGAAGCCTGGCTAAGGAAGGAAGTGGAGCAACCATGCTGTGAGGTTGAGAGAAGGGATAGACCGGTGCAGCTGACCCGATTGGTGAATCAGAAGATCTGGCACTGGGTCCAGATGCCACGGCTGCACCAAAAGGTGATGCTGGAGGATCAGGAAGCACACTTGTCGTAGCCAGTAAGGGGCAATGAGAATCAATTTGGCTCTCAAAGCGGTAGCTTTCTGGATAACCTGAGGGATCAGAGGAAATGGAGGGAAGGCATAAAGAAGTCCCTGGGGCCAATCCTGGGTCAGAGCGTCTCTGGGGGGATGGCCTGATAGAGGGAAGAGGCAGAAGAAGTCTGGACATTTGCTGTTTTGGGGAGTAGCAAAAGATGCAACATGGGCGACCCCATTCCAGAAAAATCTCTTCTGCTATAGATTGCTTGAGAGACCACTCGTGAGGCATGAGAATAGCTCTGCTCAATCTGTCCGCTACAATGTTGGTTTTCCCAGGGATATGCGTTGCTACCAGAAACCGATGAGAGGAGATCGCCCATTGCCATAGTCTGGCGCTTCTCGACACAAGGGGTAGGACTTGGTTCCGCCCTGTTTGTTGATATACCAAACTACAGACATGTTGTCTGTGTGGACTGCAATTGTCCCTAAGGGAAGAAAGTCGTTGAGGGCTTGCAACGTTAAAAGCACTGCTCTCATCTCCAGGACATTTATGTGCAGATGGTACTCGAACGGCTGCCACGTCCCATGAACCATCCTGCCCTGATAATGACCCCCACCCGATCAGGGAGGCATCCGTGGTGACAGTGGCTATCGGGGATGGGGTACAAAGTACCTGCCTTGGTGAACCTGAGGAGATGTGATCCACCAAGCAAGATGATCTTTGCAAGTCTGTGTCACCAGAATCTGGTGGACGCATTGAAGTTGTTGGTATGACCACTGTGTGAACAGCATCCACTGAAGAAGGCGCATGTAGAATCGAGCCAGGAAGAAGAGTAATGGCCGCAGCCATGAGGCCTAATACCTTTAGAACCATTCTGGCCTGAACTTTCTTGTTGGCCAGAATGATCCTGACATGACTTTGAATGTCTGAAACTCTTTGATCTGTAAGGGTAGCTGACATCCGAACAGTGTTTAAGTTTGCGCCTATGAAGGTAATAGACTGGCAGGGCGACAAGGATGACTTTTCGAAGTTGATCGAGATGCCCAAATGAGAACAAAGATTTATTGTGTAATCCCTGGCTTGTATAAGCTGATGCCTGGTGGTGGCTGACAGGAGCCAGTCGTCGAGATACTGATAAACCTCGAAACCTTGACGTCTCAGGTGAGCCTTGACCACTGCCATGCATTTGGTGAACACTCTGGGGGCTGTAGTGAGACCAAAGGGCAGGGCTCTGAACTGGAAATGACTGGACCCCAGCCAGCGGAGAAATCTCCTGGAGCGTCTGTGAATTTTGATGTGATAGTACGCATCCTGAAGATCTATTGAGCACATCCAGTTGTCCTTCTGTAAGAAGGGCAGAATTGACTGAAGAGTGACCATTCGAATCTTGTCTTCCTCACAGACTTGTTGAGTCTGCTGAGATCCAATATTGGTCTCCAGTCTCCGTCTTTTTGGGGACCAAAAAGAACCTTGAGTAGATTCCGGGCTCTGAATGGTCTGTTGTAACTGGCTGAATGGCTCTTTTTTGCAGTAGTTTTGAGACTTCTAACTCTGCAATTTCCCTTAGACCGGGTGGTACATCTGGAAGGGAATTTGAGGGGAAAGGACTTTCCTCGAAAGGAATTATGTAACCCTTGGATATGATCGACTGTACCCATCTGTCTTGAGTGAGGGAATGCCAGGCTTTTGGGTACAGTGATAATCTTCCCCCGACTGCCTCCAAGGAGGGACAGCCGGGCAACATCTCAGGGATGCTGAAAGGGCTTGTCAGAGAGAGGCTCTCTGCTTCCCTGGTTTTTTGGACCCCCTCTGCCTCTAGAGCGGCGTCTGTTGTTGTTACCCCCTCTGCCTCTAGGGGTAAACTGACCACGTGAATCCGGCGTGACTCCTTGGGATTTCACGAACCACATTTTCCACCCTTCTGTCCTTTGGGATAAGGTCTAGAAGGGGTGGAAAACGGACTCCTACAGCAGAAAGAGTCTTGCCGTCCTGTTAGCACCTGGTCAAAGTTTCCTTCACCTGAGGGCCAAACAAAGCTGACCCATCAAAGGGAGAATTTGTGAAGGGCGCCTTGAAGGGATCTGCAAAGTCACATAGCCGCATCCAGGCTTGGCGTCTAAGAGCCACACCTGTACCTGCGGCTCTACTGCTCCATCAGCAGCATATGATATTAGCCGCATGGAGGAGTTTGCAATGGAATTAAGGGTTCCTAGCTTGAAGCAATCTTTTCTTGAGCTCCTGCAGCTGTAGGATCCTGTACTACTTCACCCAGCTCCTTAAGGATATCCCTCTGTAGTCTGGTGTAGTGACATAAATAATTCAGCTGAGCATAGCAAAGGTCGCTGAGGAAAACATCCGCTTACCGTACCTATCCATGGTCCTAGAGTCCTTATTAGGAGGATGGGCAGTGGAAGGATCTACAAGTTCCTCCTTGGTGGCCGCAGCCACCACCATGGCACCAGCGGGGACACCCTTAGTGAGGAATTGCTTGTCACCCGGGGCAGTGATAAATTTTGAAGGCCTCCCTAGGGACTGGCTCAACAGAGTCAGGAGCTGCCCATGCCTTTCGGGCAATAACCTGCATAAGGGGTCGAAGGCGGAGACACCCAGGAGGTGCAGGGCCGAGATCCAAGCGCCTCTAGGTATACTGACTCATCCTCAGAGGGATTGTTGGTGGGCCAGTTTCCCCTCTGTTTAAGGAGTTCTAGGATGTCTGAGAAGGAGACATCCTCAGAGGAGATCTAGGGGATCCCTCTGACTCATCAAAGTCAGTATCTGAAGTGACAGACTCGGGGTAGTCAACATGTTTCCTCTTACAAGTCCTCTTCCTAGGAGGATCTCCCGAAACATGAGGAGAATCCTCGGAAGAGAATTCCCAATGGGGAAACCTGAGGCGGAGGATCTCTGGGTCCTTTAGCAAGAGAAGTGGCAGAGATGTCAACAGGCACTATAGAGGGAGGAGCTCCGGGAACAGACCGCTGACTGATACCAGTGGCCAGCACACTCTTCATCACCTCGAATGCTCCCCTCCCAGGCAGGTCCGAGAGAACCCGTTCAAGAACTAGGAACTCCAGGGACCACCGAAAGGGAAGTCTCCGAGGCAGATGTCGGAGCCGAGCTCACCAAGGCCGAGGCTCCAAGGGAAGAGCGGGTTGGACAAGGGTCCGATGCCACTCACCCCTCGGAGGAGACCATGGAAGCCCGACCACGAATCCCTCTAAGGAAGGTCTCAAGAGGAGATAAGAGTAGAGGTTGAAGGAACAGAAGGGGTATCTGTCCTCCAGCCATAGCAGTAATCATTCCCGAAGACTCCAACTCCAAGCTCTGTGGTAGAGTTGAAGGAGGAACTGTAATGGGGTGTGGACCAACAGTCGTCTGTTGAGACGGACTATGTAACATTTGGGCCAGTGCCTGTGACTTAAGTAATCTGCTGACCACTCTCTCTAGGTCATGGTCTGAAAGTCTGGATGACCTTGAAGATCGGCTCCGATGGCTCCGTTCCGAAAGGAGAGGTGAAGCCGGAGCCGAAAGTATCGGCTCCAAGTAAGGAGACCTCGACCTCTTCCTGGAATGAGCCATCGGAACCGATGAAACTATAGATCCTGTCGGAGCCGAAGACTTATCGGAGCTGACAGGAAGCCTCGATGCATCGGCTCCAGCCGGAGCCGATACAGCCACAAAAGTAATGGTGTCGGAGCCGCATGTGGCCGACTCCCATGCCTGTGCCACATGGTGGTCGGAACCGATCGGAGCCGACACCGAAGTGGTCGATGCAGAATCGGCACCGATAGCCATCGGTGCCGAAGGCTTAAGCCAGAATCGGCTCCAGCGAGCCGATCTCGACTCAGAGCGAAGTGAGCCGAGGCCGCAGGCTTAGACACAGAAGCCTGGGCCTTGGAAGTTTTGGCTGATTTAGATGGAGCCGACTTAGCCGGAGAGCCCTCCGGCAAGTAGGCCCCTAAGTATCAGCTTGTTTCGTCTTTCCTGCAGGACTCTCTGGCTGAAGGAATGACAAATAGCACAGGAGTCCTGCAGGTGAAGAGGCCCCAGGCAATACAGGCAAGAAGTGTGACCGTCTGTCAGAGACATCTTCTGACAGCACGAGTCACACTTCTTAAAGCCTGAGACCCTCTCCTTTGACATGGTGTTTCACAACACACACACACACCAGTCAAAGAATTAAATTAAATAAAATACCAAAAGGTATTACTAGAAAAAACACACACACACACCCTAACAGGGGGGGGATGGGATGGGTAAAGTTTGACTAAAAAAAATTAGTAGAGACAGGGATTTTCTGTCAGAAAATCTATATAATTAACTTAAAACTAAAAATTAAAGGGTTTTTAGCAAAAAGGGGCTAAAATATCAAAGTAGTGAATCACTTACCAGGAGCTGGTAAAAGGAGGACCTCATAAGCGGCAAAGCGAGATCTGGGTACTTACCGCCTTGCATCATGGGATATGGGGCTGCCTCGAGCTGGTAAAAGTGACTCTCGAGCTTAGCAAGTGCCGAGTCGGAGCCGAGGGAATGAAGGCGAGATTGACAACTTAACATTGAAAGTTTTAAACCAGATGTTTAGAATGAGGAACTAAGGAACAACTAATAACAGATTGCTGCTTATTAGAAGGTAGACAGGGAAAGTGGTTTAAACCTGTTTTAGGAGAACAAGGCGAGTTCAGAACAAGAAACAAAACAGACTTTAAAATAGTTGATGATAGATTTTCACAACCATTTACATTAAATTCAAAGCATGTTACAGCTACCTTGGTCAGGAGGATTATAGACATGGAAAAGATTCTATTGTCAACATTAAACTGTTAAATAAAGGCCAAAATGGAATTAATGGATGGTAAATAGTCAAATGTCTTCCTGAAAACTTAAACGGATAAACAATGATTGAAATGGAACTTTTAAAACTGGGCATAGTTCATGTATTCCAATAATGTCATCTATTTCTACCATAAATCTATTTTTTGGAAAGTAGGACAATGGTAATAGAAGGGAAAGAATTTAACAACTGTAACAATAATGGCTTAGTGTACTTGGAAGAAATATAGGTGTTATGCAAGCAATTTTATTATCCGACACTGATAAATTTGGGTATAATTGTGAAGATGAGATGAAAGTGAGATTGAATGATTCCATATATACTTACAACAGAGACACAGAAAACATCATGAACAATTGGGAGGTTTTCAACATAGTAAAGAGTTCAACAAGATTTTCAGTAAAAGTGTTTATAAAAGGAGGTCATTTAAGGACATTTTGAAAAGAGCTCTGGTGGCAGGTAACTTTACAGGCTAACAAATGGCCAGGGCTTAATGACTGTATTTCCATTGCCCCCTTCTCAAACTCAGGTGGTCTATCTTGTAAGTGTGAGAATGCAGGGCCTTTTTTATGGAAAAGCAGCAAATTAAACCATAAACTACCTTAGCCCTGTGATTGACCATGTTAGCCACAATATTTTCCTTGAAAGAAACATGGTTTTATGAAATCATTTTACGTTTAATACATATTTTTTTAAAATAATTTAGTTTTTAAAAGCTTCATATTTAATGCCTATTTATGTGTCAGTTTAACATACAGAAATAATTGTATTTACAAGTGCTCTTTTTAGTAATAGAATTGTATAATTTTTATTATGCAATTTTACTGTTTGTTGTGCGAACTAATAATCATTATTACCAGTGGAACGATGTTTCCATTTTACAGGAACATTATATTTTGAAATAATATATGTTTTTATGGAGTTTATATGTATTTATTTATGTTTTAACCATTATTTATTGAATGGTTTTAATTGATTGCATTATATTAAGGTTTTTATTACACAATGAGGAGTCATTATTTTATGGAAACATTCAGGTTTTTGTTCAGTTTGGTTTGAATAAAAATGTCTTTGTGATTGGTCTTCATTTTGGTCATTTTCATCTTTGTAGGTATAAATACTTATTTAGGAGATTTCAGCCCACATCTGATGAAGTTTTCAAATGAAAATGTAATTTTATGAGTTAATGCTTTGTATTGGTTGTATTTGGTGTGACATTAAAACAAGTGAACTCCAGCGCCTTCTGGTGTCTATTTTGGAGTCTTTGAAAGATCTTTAATCAAATCTCTCTGTAATCTGGTAAAGTGTTCCATATAATTCAAGGATCTCAGAGCGAAGGCCGATGAAGCATAAACACGCTTCCCAAATCTATCCAACATCCTAGACTCCTTGTTAGGAGGATGGATAGTAGGACTCTCTTCAGTAAGTTCCCTCTTGGTGGCAGCTGCACCAACAGGAATTCCTTTAGACCAATGTGGCTCTTCCTTTGGTGCTGATAGTACATGGTCAGGTCTCTTGGGAATTGACCCTAAGGAGTCGAGCATCTTCCATGCCCACTGAGCAATCAGTTTGATAAGATCGTCAGCAGGTGGAGAGATCTAAGAAGTGGAGGGTTGGCCAGGAAAAGCCTCCAGGCATACTGATTCCTCCGATGAAGGCTGGGTGGATGACCAGCCGCCCTTCTGCTTCAGGATTTCCAAGATGTCTCTGAATGAAACATCATCAGGGGGTGACCTGGGGGAACCTTCCCCTTCATCGGTCAGTCTCTTCTGTGTAAGACTCTTTCGGGGAGTCCAGTTGCTTCCTCTTGCACTTCCTCTTTGCAGGGGTTTCCATGGGGGATTTTCGGGTGAAGTTTCTGAAGAGGAAACCACTAAATTGGGAGTCACCTCGGACATTTGTACCCTCTGTCCAGGGAGTGAAACTAATAGGAGCTGAGGTTGAGAGGAAAAAGAGATATGTCCCAACAAGAATGGCAAGGCCTGAGAATCCTCAATGGATAATGCCTTCTCCAGTATCTGGAAGGGAGGTCCACCCCTAGAGGGACGGGAGACCAAAACTAAAGAGACTGCTTTGGAACCAGGGTCCCACCCTGCACCAACGAGACTGCCTCTGGAACAGGAGCCTGGGTCAACACTACAAGGGCCGAGGCACAGAAGGCTCCAAAGGAACCGAAAAGCTACCATGCATCTCGGACCCAAACAGAGAGTCCCAATCCTGGGAGGTCTCCTGTGCCAAAGGCTTGGAGATACTCAAGATGGTTCTCGGAACTGAAGATGAAAAGGCTATCAGAATTGATTTGGTCAGAGCCGGGAGTACTGGAATTGAAGACTCCAAAGGCTCATCTACAATTGCAGAAGGAAGAGGGTATGAAGGGGTCATAGAACGGACAGTTTTGACACCAGTTTGGCTTGGAACCAAAGGTAATCCTCTCGCCACAAGTAGCTGATCTACTAGCCTCATGAGATCAGCTTCCGACAGACTCTTAGTAGACCTCACCAATGCCATGGAGGGAGATCTGGGTGATCTCACTTCCACAAATGTGGTTTCTCTGAAAGGGTCCACAGAAGGGGAATAGGAAGTTCTTGGGAGCACAGGCAGCCCCAGTTGCTTAGGTCCAATTGATCTCTTGGTACCAACGTGGAGGCTGTCGGTTCCAAAGCCAATTTTGTTGATTTGGACAGGCCCTCAGGTGCCGAAGAATTCTTCGGCCCTGAGGAAGTTTTTGAAATTTTCTTAGTTGGTTCCAAAACACTCAGAAATGAGGATGATCTTTTATTCAAACCATGGGAGGAAGATGTTTCAGCTATACTAGATTTTTCCTTGGAACTAGAGATGGCCTCGTCAAAAGGAGATTTTAAAAGTCCTTTCAAAATTAGTTTATTCTTTCACTCAACGTTTGGATAGACAACCTGTGACAAATCACACAATTTTCTTGCAGGTGAATCCTGCCAAGACAGTAGATACATAGCATGTGCCCGTCTGAATTGGGTATTTTACCCTCATACTTTCTATACCTCTTGAATCCTGAGGTGCCCTTGGAAGGTTTTGAGGGAGATTGTTTTTGTCTGCCATTATCGGCAATAAGGTGATAAGCAAAAGGAAAGAAACAAGGAAGTAAGTAAAGGAAAAAGAGAAAGAGAAAGGGAATTAATACCAGCTATGGTATTAGGAGGTGCCTTATCGGTAATAAGGTAAAAAAAGAAAGATTTACCAACTATAGTAAGGGACAGATTACCAATGGTAATGGAAAAGAAATGGAGCTAATTAGAAGGGAGGAGGAGCGGGTAGAAGTGCTAAGCAAAAGAATCGCTAAGAAAGGTAGAAAGTTTAAGAAGAAATTTGAAAAACAATTTAACTGACAAAGTTCGAGAGATGGGGCAAACACATCTGGTCTGTGAAGCAGCAAATGAGATCAGAGGTAATCTATGTGAGGAGCATTATGGGTAGAGCCTAGCTCGAGAGTTTGGAGATTGCGAGCTGAAAGATATGGCCGAGTCGGTTCCAAGGGTTCAGAACTGAACCCACTCTCAAGGATTAGGTGAAGATAAACAACATCAGATCAATATTTTCCATAAGAACTTTAAATCAGCCTGCTGAGCTGGTTAAAAAGGAAAAAGTGTAAGCTTTTCAAAAACAAATAAAAAAAAAAACAACTAATGACAAAACATGTAGGTGACTTTCATAACAAATTTAACACTTTCATTTTAAATTAATAAAGACTTCCTCAGAACAAAATCAGTACTACATCACCTACCTTATTATACAAAACTTAATTGAAAACATCATGTGACATTAGAAAATGATCTGTCACATGTTCATATAAAAAGGGCAAATAAAAATAAACAAAACTATATATATATATATATATATATATATATATATATATATATATATATATATATATACACACACACACACACATATATATATATATACACACACACATATATATATATATATATATATGTGTGTGTGTGTGTGTGTGTATATCAATAAAATATGTATAATCGTAACTCATCTTAAACAACGAGCTCCAAGGACACATTTAGCATTTAAATCCTCAATGATATCAGGCATTACAGTAGAATTAAAACCAAACAGGTGGTGCAATAGCGCTCAAAATGAAACTAAAAAAACAAAAATGAGCACTAATGTTGCGAGTCCTCAGAAAGAGTTTATTGGAATAAAAGTTTAGTGGTTTTGTCAATACAATTGACTTCTTCAGAACAAGAAAACATCATTCAAAATGGGTTGAAATAATAGATACTATACAATAACTGGTTCTCCTTCCACCAATAATATGACTTAATATTCCTGTTCATGAATATTTGATACAACTCATGAATATTAAATACATGATATTAAGAAACACCCCAAAGACTTATTCTTATAGTGCAATATTTTTGAAAATATAAAAAAATCGACCTGAACTCTTGAAAAGATTGCTACAGTATATGCAAACATTCAACAAAGCCTTCATAAATATAAAAATATTAAAATACAAATATGTTATATATAGATATGTTTTATATAGAAAAAAAATATAACTAATAATAGTAAAACTATCAAACTTGTCCTGCCTTCTCTTTGAGAATAGGCAGAACGGTCAAATGTTCATTTAAACCTGGGGGAAAATCGGCTGTTAACCTTAATTGCCATAATAATTCTTTTTTGTTTAAAACATTTTGCCAGTCTCCCCCACTGGCTTCCACATGAACAAAATCAAGAATAGCAAACTTAAAACCACAAAAATCAGCACACGACATACTGTGTTTGTATAAAGCATTAGTTTCCTTTTTGCTTTTTATGTCGTATAAATGTTCATATATCCTGGTTTTTAAAAATGTAAAATTCACTTTTGATTTTCACGACCAAGAGATTAATTTCCTAGATACTAAGATATTAAAGGACCAAGATAAATTAATTTCTAGAATTTATCATAAAAATACCTAGAAGACCATGGAAAGTATCTCCCACTTGTGGGGGTCTCACCTGGTCCTGCTCAATTTGTCTGCCATGAAATTCTGCTTTTATGGAATGCAAGTAGTCGGTAGGAATAGATTGTGTTGAAATGCAAATTATCAGGGCATCATGGTTAGTCTGCAAATGGCACAAGATTTGGTTCCCCCTTGTTTAACATACCACATGATTGCAGTGTTGTCTGTGATGACTAAAAGAGATCCTGATATCCAGAAATCAAAAAGGATTTAGTACTGCTATCATTTCCTTGATATTTATATGCTTCAGTTTGTCTTGCTGGTTACATGGACCTTAAACTTTCATCCTTTTGGATACAACTCCCCATGCAAAATCTGATGCATTTGTGAATACAGTCTGAATGGGGACTCAAGGGACAAAAAGAGACATGGGCTAAAGAAGAAGTGATTCATCTACCATAGGATCTCCCTTTCTACACAGCCCAGAGCTGGAAATTAAAAAGAGAGGGGATGCAGGTGTTAGGTCCAAACTGGTTTGAGGGTTTGACTGGAAAATGTCAGAAACTACTCCTTGTAGAAGTCAACATTGTCCTGAGAAAGAAAGAATATCATGATGGCTTAATCTCAAACATACCTCTCAACATTTCAACTTTCAAAATCATAGCAGGGGCCATCAAAAATCATAGCAGAAGGGCCAATATCGCAGCATTCAAAATTTACTTGTGTATAAATTCATACCCTGGGGGAGGAGCAGAATACACTTTTCAAGCACTGATACAAAAAGGCAGAGGGAGGAAATAAAGCCCAAAGGGTTTCTTATCTGAGCTTAACAATGGAAGAAATCCAGAGTAAGCAGTAGTCTTCCAAGAGATCCTTCTGGTACTATGACACTAGAAAACTGCAAGGATCTAGTCTGTGGGTCTGAAAAGCAGTCCCTGTACTGCCAGGGGACTGGTCCATTACCATCACCATCAGACACACACACACACACACACACACACACACACACACACACAGTGGGATGGACTCTGAGCTTTGGTAGACTGCCTGAGGAAGCACAGCGGTGCACTACACCCATATGCCAGTAAGGCAGTGTGTTTACTGACCATCTGTTTTTCAGTTCAGTACCCGTCATAAAAATAAAATATGGATTTTTCCCTGGAAGGGAATTTATCTGCCTAGCAATGCAGAACTGTTAGTTGACCTTCAATCTTCGAAAGCCCTCAAGAGGAGTGCTCTTCAATAGCAGGACAGCTCTAAAGGCATCGGTGCCAAAAACTGCTGTTTTTCTTCTGTTCTGCTTGAGTTGATAATAATTTTTGTGTGGGGAAGCTTTGGAAGCTGGTCGGCTGTTATATCCCCAGCAGGATATAATTCACATAGTTAAGCCTACTGCAGCAGTGATCAATTAATAAACATCACCTAAACAGATTACAACTGTGATATCCTACTACTAGTAGCCAAGAAAGTAATCAGGGAGAGGAAAACTGATAAAATACAGATGCTCAGGGAGGGGTATGACATCTTAAATGTGTTGGGAGACCATGAGTTAAAGTAAGGGAGGGACAAAATAAGCAAAAGGTGGCATAACAAATGGAATACTTAGGAAAATCTGCTAGAGGAAGATGTTAGCAACTGTTATTTTAATATTATTAATTGATCACTGCTGCAGTAGGCTTAACTATGTGAATTATATCCTGCTGGGGATATAACAGCTGACCAGCTTCCAAAGCTTCCCCACACAAAAATTCTTGTTTTGTAACCTGAGGCTCAAATGTTTTACATAAGCGATATACTAGAATTCAGCTCTGAATAGACATTATACAATGTATAAGATACAATTTTTGACCCAAAAGATAAGTTATTATGCATATCAAATGTCATTACAATGAAATGCATGGGACCATAACAACTATTTAGTTACAATGAAATTTCATTATAACAAATTGTGGGGAAAAAAATGCACTTATTTGACAATAAGATGTCAATCAGACGTTAGACGTAACTTTTTTTATAGAAATATGTGTACAGAAAACTTTTTTTTTCAAAACATGAAGTCATTTTTGACTGCACAGAATTTTTTAGTAGTATTCATGATCACATTTTCTACATCATATAGTTTTAAAAACACTTTCCATCCACATCAGTGCTGCACGATAAATAATCCCGAATAATTTTTAGTCCATCAATTGTTTCAGAAAAGGAAACCTTTGTAACAGGTGGCATATTATTTTCATCATCTTCTTCCTTGCTTTCCAGAGTTAAGATGCTTGATGCAGATGACTGTAAATTGTCAATGTCCTGATCGTTTAGGTTGTTCATGATCATTAAATCATTATCTGCATCAATGTACTTCTCATAATTTGCACCATCAGCAGCTACAGAACTCCACATTTCCCTCACTTCATTTTCCACTTCTTCACCTGGATCTGTTCCAGTCATCTGGATATCATCACTGATTTTAGTAATCAAAAACTTCTTCCAACATTTAACAATTGTTGATGCTTGTACTGACCACCAAGCTGCACAAACCATATCACAGGTTTCTTTGACATCAATTTTTTTGTTGTCTTCTGAAACTATGTTCAACAATATATTTTGAATAAGCTGATTCCTGTAATACTTTTTTACAGCACGAATAATGCTGAGATCCAATGGTTGCAGGACTGTTGTACAATTTGGTGGTAAAAATTAAACTCTAAGGTGTTCTAATTTGCATGTTAATTTATGCGCCGAACAATTATCAATGAAAATAAGAATTTTTCTTCTTTGTCTTCTCATTTATGTGTCCAAATTCTTCAGCCATTCAGTAAATATTCCTTGTGTCATCCAAGCTTGTTGGTTTGCTTGATAATTGCATGGAAGTGATTGGACATTCTTAAAACATCGTGGATTTGCAAATCTTCCTATAACCAATGGTTTCAGCTTTTCTGTACCAGATGCACTGCAGCAAAACAGGATGGTTAAACAAAGTTTTGATTTCTTCCCTCCTTTGCAAGGATCTCCTTTAGCAGTTAGGGTACGATGCAGGAGTAATTTGAAAAAGAACCCATTCTCGTTTGCACTGAAAACTAACAAGAAAGAGACAGCCTATGGCATGGTTCCAGAGACTTGGCAAAAATATAATCGTGGCGTTAAGTATTTTTTTGCATCACATTATCCTCTTTGGTGGCCATTTCTGGACAAAAAAGGTCCATTATACTAAAATTTAATTTAGTTAAAATGAAATTCTTTATACATGACATTGTATGAATGTTTGTTCGGTCCAACAAAAAATGTCCGTTATTCTGAAAATTCTGTTCTTTCAGTATTCATAATAAAGAGATTTGACCTGTATTTACCTAAAGGGCATGATGCAAATCCAAATTAATGTGAAGCTATGAAGCAATGTATTGTTTTAAGGAACATGTTATGCATACGGATTATAAGGGATGTTAAACTCTGATGTCTTGTTTAATAAAGCTCCAGTGTTTAAAAAAAATACCAATTTTATGAGGGACAGAACAAAAAGCTGAGCAAAATTCAAAGACAGGTAAGAGCTATATACCAAATTAATCACTTGACAGCAATACAGAGCTATGATGCAAGCTTCTGTGAAGTATGAACTGTAGAGGAAGGGGAAAACCAGAACATATTGAAAGCTCAACAGCAACCTAAATGGCAATGCTGGTGAGCACACAAGGGTAAAAGAAACACACAAGCAACTAAAGTGATGAACAAGCAGGGAAGAGGGCAACCAATCTGGAGAAATTTCTGATTACACATAGCTGTGAAGGAAGAAACATAACATAATACATAGGCATAATAATTATGTGAATTAATTCTAGAAGACTGCATACAGTTTACTGCTTAACAGTATTTCATCCTGAAATCCTACTTTATTTTTTAAGTGTATATTTACACATATACTTATTCTTGACATTAAAGATGTTAATCCCCAGTCCTTCTCAAATAAGAGCTAAAGAGTTTTTAACATCCACATAACTATTACCAGAACAGGCAACAGGACCTTCTTTTTACCTCATATTAAATATTTACAGGACTTTTCATATCACAAAGATTCAAGACAATTTCTGGTCTAGTACTAAAAAGTGACACCAAAGTGTAAAAATTCAATGCATTAAATTTTATAATTTCCCCACTTAATACATTATATTTTTTAGATGACAGGTACTCAAACTATCCTGAGTACATACCAAGAAAAAAATGTGAGGTATTATCTAAATTGTCTGTAGTTACTTTACCTGTAAATACAGCAGGCCAAGTGTTGTCAGCAGATCTGTGTTCTCAGGAGAAAACCTTAAGAAAAAAAAAGTATGAAACAGTAAATACACACCTGATTCGGGCAGATCAAATAATACAAACTATTATTATTATTATTATTATTATTATTTACTATTATTAAAAACCAAGCCAAAGGGCAAAATAAACAATTCAATCAATACTTAAAGCAAATATAAAACACTGCACATATTATGGTACTCTGCTTGGCACAGTAAAACAGAAACATATTCAATCATCTCACAACAAACAATTCAAAAGAAATAGTATAAAAAATGAAGATATACGCTTAGCACTTGTCAATAATAAATGCATGTAAACAGAGCTATAAAAAGAGAACCAGAACTACAAAACAAGGCATGAATAACATGGTTGGCACCTCTTTATGCATCCCCAATTCTAACTAATCTTTACAAAATGACCTTAATAAACTTTCCATCTGTTACAACACAATTGCTAGATTCGGTACTAGTGTCAAATCACTATGCCACAACTGCCTTTCCCTACAAGCCTTGCACTGGTTTGAATTTCCAAACTTATTAAGGTACCATCAAGTCAGCCTAGCTCATCTAATTCTGTACTATCCCAAAAAGAAACCTGACCTGAATGGCATGCTGAACTTCTACAATTCAAATAGACAACTTTGGTCCTCCAACAAATCCTTAATCGAAACAATCACATGCAAAAACAACTCCGGGATCACGATTTGCCCATGAAATAGCAAAAATATGGAACAGCCTTCCCCCTGACCTCAGACTACAAACCTCTACACCCTCCTTCAAAAGCCTACTTAAAACATACCTCTTCACCAACCATCTATGCAACTGTAACTGTCCCCCCTAAAGCCTCATCCACGCACTATTTTTACACCCCATCTGTCCTGGACAACATGCTCTAACTATACCCATCCATTTTTGAGCAACAACCTATATATGAGTGCGTGTGTGTGTGTGTGTGTGTGTGTGTGTGTGTGTGTGTGTGTGTGTGTGTGTGTAGATATATATATATATATATATATATATATATATATATATACTCGTTCATGTATATATGCTTGAATGTATATATGGAAACTTAAACAGTTATATACTTTTATTCAGTTGAGAAATATCGTGCAATATTCTACCAGGTTCTTATCTACTCTCACTGTATATTTTGTATACTTGTATTTTCAACCAAAAGGGGTAATATCCTCTTATTGTATACTAACTGCTGTAAAGTCTACAGTCTGTATGCTACTACTCAGTAATGTCTCTTTTGTAAATCTTCTTCTCTCTGTAAACTTATGCAGTTTTTCACCCCAGGACTCCGCTGAAAATGGACACTTGTTGTCCAGTCAGACTATCCTGGCAAACAAATGTTAATAAATAAATAAGCCAAGTAGTATTCTCGTGGAGATTCTAAGCATTCTCCTTAGTCGTTTCCAAACTGAGTTTTACACGTAGGGTTGTCACGAACTTCTGGATACTCTGTCCCTCATAGGTTCATAGGTAGGTACTAGGCTATCAGCCCGAGGGCCAAGGCAAGCCTAGTCAACAGTATATTGGCTTTTGCCACCCACGTATTGCTAAATTGCTGCCCCTCTATCGAGCAGTGCCCCAGACATAATCCCAGGGGTGAATTTCCTATCACCCATCCACTTATCAAGGATTTTCTTGAATAGTGCTAATGACGAGCTCTGCTTGATGTGGATGGGAATCTTGTTCCAGAGCATGGGAAGTCCCGGGACATGAATCTATCCCCCCAGCATGTCCTGTTTATTGTTGTGGTGAGGATTAGGTCCCTAGAGTGTGTAGCTCGGGGAGACTGGGACTTCTTCAAGTGGAGCAAGTCCAATAAGTTTAGGTTTGACATGTCTTTCTATGTCAGACAGAGGTCTCCTTGGAGTAAGCAGTATGCGTCCGAGTAAAGTTTGAGTTTCTTGAGCCAGTCAGCATAGGGCAATTGTTTGAGGCCAGCAATCCTCTTGGTGAGGTACTTTTGGAGTCTCTCAAGTTGTTGTAGGTGTCTTGTGAGGTATATCCCAAATGGGGCACTGTATTCAGTGAGGGGTCTGATAAGTGATGAGTTGAGGGGAACGATGACTTCCTTATTTCTAGATGTGAACCTTTCTGTGATTAAGTGGACCACGTAGACATATTTTCTGACCACTGTGGCAATGTGGTTATCAAAGGAGAGGTTACTATCCACTTTGGTCCGAAGGTCTCTTATCACACTTTCTGTGTTAAGTGAACTTCTCCCTATTTGGTAATTCATGGGTACCATGTTTTTGCCAAAGGGGATAGCGCAATGTACTTTTTGACATTTAGTTTGTGGCCATGATTCTGACACCAGGTGTCAGTCTCGGTGAGGCCCTTTTGCAGGATGTCTACGTCGGCAGGGGAATCGATAATGGCACCCAGTTTGCAGTCATCTGCAAACTTGGTTAGCCATAGACCCTTGGTGTTCACTTGCACTTCAGAGAAGTATATACTGAACAGGAGGGGTCCCAGGACTGAATCCTGGGGTACTCCATTTGTCACTGGTTTGGAGATGGATCTGGAGTCAGCAGCTCTTATCATGTGGGTTCCTTCCATGAGCTGGTTGGTCACCCATCTCGTGATGTAAGGGTTTATGTTAAGGTTGGTGAGTTTATCAATGATTCCTGAATGAGAGATAGTGCCAAAGGCTTTAGTGAGGTCCAGGCAGGCTGTATGGACTATCTTGCCCTTGTCTATGGCCTTTGTAACTGTTTTGAAGACGTCTACCAGGTTTAGGAAACATGACCTACCTTTTACAAATCTGAATTGGGTAGCATCCAGAGTTTGGAGGTTACCTATATCTTTGTTTATGAGTTCCATGATGATACGCTCCATGGCCTTGCAGACCAGGCTTGTCAGGCTAATAGGTCTATAGTTCCCGGGGTCTGTGGTGGCTCCTCCTTTGTGGAGTGGGATAACCATTGCTGTGTGCCATTTTGTGGGCATATAGCCTGTGGTGAGGCTGTGGTTGAACATGGATTTTAGGTGGGGGGGGCTATTCATTTTGGAGTTCGTGCAAGACACAGCCTGGGATGTTGCCCGGTCCCATGGATGCTGTGTTTCTGGATTTAGAGAGTGCCTTTTTTACCTGTGTATTTGTGATTGCCTGGGCTCTACAACCATCTGGTATAGTTATGGGCCCTTTGGGGGGTGAGGTGGGAGTAAAGTTTGCACTGAACCTATCTGCCAATATGTTGGCAATATCAGTTGGCTCTGTATATTTTCTGCCATTCTGTCGTAGCTTGGTGCAGATCAGGGTGTTGTTATGGAGATTCTTGACATAGTTATAGAATGCCTTGTGGTTGTCTTTGGAATCCAAGGCAATTTTTCTTTCAAAATTAGCTTTGGAGGATTTTATGAAAGATTTTAGTTTCTTACTGAGGTTCGTTAGTGAGTTTCTCCATACCTGGGTATTTACTCTCTTTTGCAACAGTTTCTTCCTTCTGTTGTAGAATTTATTAATGGCAGGGGACCACCAGATTGGCTTCCTTTATTTGGAGGATATCGTCTTGGTTTTGTTGGGGATAGCACGATCCATGCACTCATGCAGGTGCTTGCAGAGTGCATTTGTGTAGGATTCAGCAGTCGTGACTGTATTGACTGTGTTATCCATTTGCAGGGGTGCCGCAAAGTTAGCCACCTCACTTTTGAGAAGCATGAAGTTTGCTTTGGAAATTTTTTTACAATGGTTTCCTTGTGTGGGGATGGGATTGGGACATGGATATCTAGGGTGATTAGTTTATGGTCTGATCTAACCAGCGAGGAGTTGACCTCGGGTGCTTAGCACTGGTCACTCATGTTGGTAATGACCAGGTCCAGAATGCTGTTGCCCCTGGTGGGGGCGTTGATAAGTTGATCCAGGGCATTAGAGTTTATGAACTCCAAGAATTGTTGAGCCAGGGGGTTAGTACAAGAGTAGTTTTCCCAGTTATGTTTGGGTAGTTGAAATCACCCATTATTATGGTGTTTGGTTGGACCCTCATTTTTTCCAATGTCCCCAGGAATGAGGAGTGAGCGTCCTGGGTCATGGTGGGGGATCTATAACCAGATATAATTTGGAATGCATTTTTGCCCTGGGTTAGTTGCACTTGGATGATTTCAGAGGCATCATATTTTGCAACTAGCCTGGAGGTGTGGATGTCCTTGATGAATATTGACACGCCTCCACCCTTAGTGTTTTGGTCCAGGTTTTGTGGCCGAAACGTGTGGTATGAGATATATATATGAAGTAGTGCTGGAGTGCTCTCGGGAGCCTTGAACCAGGTCTCAGTCACTGCACAGATATCAATTTTCTCCATTTTGAGGAATGTCTACAGTGAGTGCATTTTGAGGTTTAGACTCCTAGTGTTGAGTAACATTGCCCTCAGTTTTTTGTTTCCTGTAGTTCTTATGGTGGTGGGTTTGTTTTTTGAGCCTTGCCTAAAAAAGGCACTACAGGGGTGGCAAGAGCCTTGCCCAATATTCTGAATCCCAGGGGTGACAGGTGCAGGCCATCTCTGGCGAAGCATCGTGGCCTGTCAAGCATGTCATCCCAGGAAGACAGATACTGGATCCGCTTTGAATGACACCAGAAACTTAGCCAATTGTTGAAGTTGATCATCTTATCCTTGTACTATGGTATCGTTTTTGGTGAAGGCAGGATGCTACTCAGGGCTAGGGCCATACCTGCCTGGGCTGCAAGATCGGAGAGCTCTTCCGTGTCTCTTTTTATGTAGTCCAGGGAGGTACGTCTCAGGTCATTTACACCAACATGGACTACGACATCGTCATATTTGTACTTGCCTTGTAGTGACCTGAATGCATGCATTATGTGGCAGATTCTGGCACCCAACAAGCAGCTGACAGTAACCTTATCTTTGTCCAGCCTGGTGAGTGGGGCATTTTTGGACCTGACTATAGAGTCACCTATCACAAGTGTGTCGGGTATGTTGTTTTGCCTTATGGGCTGTGGTTGTGCGGCACACCGAGTTTGTGGGCTATGTGTTGTTTGGGGTGTGTTGGTGGGAGGAGGTTGCTTGTGTGTCTGCTTTGGAGGCCACTGTTGCCTAGGCAGATTTAGATTTTTAATCAGAGCCTCCGTATATGTCTTGGTGTGGGTTTTGGAGGTGTTGGTTTAGCTGGTCTATGTGTTGTGAGTGGGGTGTTGTGAGTTGTTACCTTCTCCTCTTGACTGTCTGTTCCAGTCTTGGTTGGAGAGAGCTTTGCCTCTAGATTGGCTGTATAAGTGCATCTCTCACGAGTGTTAGTATTTGGTGGTGGGAGGAGAGGGTTGTCTGTGTACATGAGGCAGTTGTAGCATTGCCTCAGGATGCCCAGGCTCATCAGGTAGGCTGGAGAGTACACCGGGAGCTGTCTTGTGGACATGCCTGAATAAGTAGGGAAGTATAAAGACTATTCCCTACTGGCAGATGCAGGGGTTGAGTGCTTAGTGCTGCATTAGATTTAGAACAAGTGCTGGGCTGAAACATGCGGGTGTGAGTGCTTTAGGCTGAAAGACTGACAAGTTCTAAGGGAAAAACTGAAGAGCAGACTTTGTGGAGTGCGCAAAACTGCACAGAAGTGGGTTTTTATAACAGGAAGATAAAAGGGATAGAAATTAGCCCAAAATGGCCAATAAACTACAACTACTACTGAGCTGAAAACCACTCCTCCAGGGACAGATAAGCTGCTCAAAGCTCTCCACTCTTGCTGGTGAACAGAGAAACGTCCTTCTATCCAAGTAAGGTGCTCTCCACTCTCGCTGGTGAACAAAGAAACTTCCTTCTATCCAAGTAAGGTATGGGCCAACACAGAAATTACAATACAGACCTGGATTCAGCAAACTCTGAAAATTGGACTCTACTAGCTTCAGAAAGGCAGGAAACAAGTATAGGATAGCTTGTTTTTGAGTTTTTTTTTTAGAAATTAAGGCAGTAAACAAAAAATAAACACTTTAAGGCATAGAAAAACAGCTATCGCACTTGAGTGTGTAACCTACAACAGTTAAAACAGTTTAAATGCTTAGAAAATTAATTTAAAGTGCAAACAGTAAATAAGTACAATAAAACAGTTGCAAAAAGCTTTTTAGTATCAAATAAATGCTAGAAACTGAGCGTTTAGGCGGAATTAGCAATTTCTAACAAGAAACAAGCCAAAAAAGTACTTAAATCAAACCAGTCTTTTCTCTTTCTGCTGCTGTAGGACTCTGCAGATCACTTGGGCAGGTTCTTTCTGAGCTGATAAAAGCGCAAAAAATGCGCAAAAGTGGGTTTTTATAGCAGAAAGATAAAAGGGATAGAAATTAGCCCAAAATGGCCAATAAACTACAAATTCTGAGCTGAAAGCCACTCTTCCAGGGACAGATAGGCTGCTCAAAGCTCCCCACTCTCGCTGGTGAACAGAGAAACTTCCTTCTATTCAAGTAAGGTATGGGCCAACACAGAAACTACAATACAGCCTTGGATTCAGCAAACTCTGAAAAGTGGACTCTACTAGCTTCAGAAAGGCGGGAAACAAGTATATGATAGCTTATTTTTTTTTTTTTTAAGGCAGTAAACACAAAATAAACACTTTAAGGCACAGAAAAATGGCTATCGCAATTGACTGAATAAAGAACAGCTTACTCACAATGAAGCAGTGTAGCTGTGAACGTGAATTTACCCAACAGTCTATAAACCAGAAATATTTCTGCACTTAGCATTACAAACCCTGTAAACAGAGTTACACATCACTCACTGTAATACATTTCTTTCTGCTTTTTTCTACCCCTGTCCTTCTATGTTATTCTTGCATGTATTACTTTAGTTCACACAGACTTATTTACAGGTTATCATTTTCAAAATCTGTTTGCATTAGTTTAACTCTCTTCCTCTACAATTTCTGGTATGTTTGCAAAGACAGTAATATTTACGTGCAGCAGAAGTCCTGATAAAAAAAGTTTATGAAATCTTGGCTGGCTTGTACTGAGCAGGCATTAATCACCTGTGGTATGAGCAACTGGAAATCCAGAGAAGTAAATCAGATACACATGATTTAATCAAGGGGCAGGCACAGATTCTACTGTTCAAAATCAGTTAAAAAAAAAAAAGATAAATGGTAGAAAGCAAGATGAAAAAAATCCAAGAACAGTAAATTTGAAAAGAAATATGACCTCATAATCATACATAGGAAATTATTTTTATCATTTGGAATATAAAATGTGTTCATTAGTTGCATTTAAAATACTTTAGATGCTTTGATTACATTTTATATATCACTAATAATAAATTGATGCGAAAGCAAGATGAAGAAATCCAAGAACAGTAAATTGAAAAGAAATATGACCTCATAATCATACATAGGAAATTATTATTTTAAACATTTGGAATATAAAAGTTGTTCATTAGTTGCATTTAAAATACTTTAGATGCTTTTGATTACATTTTATATATATCACTAATAATAAACAGATGCTTCCAAAATGTTAAGTAAAACAAATACCAGTCACCACTGTTGGATGCTACACAGCACCCTGGATCACTTCTACAACCTACTGAAAATGTGAGAAGATAAGAAGTATTCTCCTAATTTGTTTGTGTCTTTCGGCTTTTCCCGGTTAGGGGTCACCACAGCAGAACTCTGGTCTGCTAATGATTGGCAGTTGATTTTTACGTACCGGCTTGCCAGGCCTGACGCACAACCTTCAGCGAAGGTACGCCCATTCACTCATGTCTCCACGCAGAAGACGCTTTAGCTGAGAATCAAAATGGACAGCGTCTTACTGTGAGGCGACAACGCTACCGCAGCACCACCACCGTGGGTCATTTTTATTAAAAAAAAAGTTTAATTTACTTGTAAATTAGTCTTACATTAAGCCAGAAGGAGATGCTTACTGGTGTAATCACATCCTTTGAAAGAAAATATGCATCTATTCATACTGCACAAGTATGCAGCACTTAAGGGGAACTCTCTGTTTTAATGGGGAGTGATAACGAAATTCCAATACCTTGTGTGTGATTTAGCTGTTCGAAATACTTTAGAATTGTAATGTCCTTTAAGAAAGTGACTGACGGGTCAGGGAATGAAAAGATAGAAAACATTGAAATAATGAAGCTAAAGAACTATAATTATTGCATTCAAACTCCACAGACATTACTCAAGGTGCAGCACCCCGCTTATATACTATCAGTATTGGGAAATTAATCCAGCTACCTGGTATATGAACATAACCCACAGCCTTCTACATCAAAGGTGAATGTCCTACTTGCTGAGCTACTGAAATTGTTTTATTTATCATGGTATTATTTTTTTAAAGCATATTAGTATGAATTCAACTGACCGTTTGGAATTTCTGCAAGTATTATCTACTCTATATATTTGCAAAAAAAGTATAATTGTGTAAGCTGCACTTAATATTTGTTTGAATTCCTCACTGCTGCAGTAGGTTTTGACTTTTGGGTTTTATCCTGCTGACTGGCTAACCCCTGAGAGGAAATCCACAGTCAAGATTATAGACACCTTAAGGACTTTTTTGTCCTAGCAAAAAGAAAAAATGTACTCATCCTGAAACCCCAAATAGATATAAACATATAACATTTTTATCCCTATAACAAATTATACGCAGAAGAGGGGGGATGGAGGGAGGTAAGGTGTCTGCAGCCAGCAGTAATTAATTTAAACATCTACTGTTATGGTAAGTACAGCTTACACAGCTATACTATGTTCTTCATTCTCACTGCTGTAATAGCCTTTGGCTATTTAGCTTGCTTAACAAAGCTTACTCAGCCTGGAAGAGGAAGGTTAAGGGTCATACCTCTCAACCTCTTATTTCAAAAAATCTGGGCAAATCCTAACAGAATTGGGGACAAAAGCCCATAAATAGGGACATATTTTAAATATTACTCCTATAAACTTAGAAAGTTGCTAGAATAACAGAATTTGTCGTAGCATGCATTTTTCTAAAGGATATGAAGTCTGAAACACAAGTGTATATCATTATTTAGTGACTTCAATCCTCAGATCATCCCAGTGATTTGCCAGAGAATCACAAATTTTATGAGGAACAGACCAAAAATTTGAGGCAAAATTCTGGACATTCTGCGAAAATGTGTACAGTTGAGAGGTATAATAAGGGTCCAGGTGCCCCTGGAAAATGGTGCTAGCAAAGTCAATCCTGGACCTGGAAAAGGAATCCAGTATGTAATGCTTTGTAAACATATGCACAGAGGACCATGCTGTTGCCTCTACAATGCTTTTAGTGTTGACCCCTTTCCAGTATCCCATCAAAGAAAACAAGGCACTATTAAAATGTGCTTTAATCTTGCCTGGAAATGTTTTAACATGGTGGGAATAACAAGAAAAATTATTGAAAGGAACAACCAACTGAAATTGTTGGAACTGACAAATGTCCCTTTCCCTGCCTATACTAGGGATTCTACAGCTGCACAGCTTTCCTAAAGGATTTAATACTGGTAAGGTAATACCGGAATTGCAAAGGCATGACCAAAATATACAGAACCTATTATCCCTGTTATCTATATTTGGGGAAAAATGAGGGAGATAGACAGCTAGATTCAATGTATACTCTTAAAGTAATAAAGGGCATATAAGGAGATTTTTTTTTCTACAGATAACCCTATATGCATTGAAAAGCAAAAGGGTTAACCTACAATGAAGGTTTGCAACCCGGATTCTCTCTTGCAGATGTTAGAGCAATAAACCAGTTAGTCTATCAAAAAATGAACTGAAAAACAGCCAGAATAGCTGGTTCAAATATAGACAGAAATAAATTTCCCCAGCAAAAAGTGAAAACCCCAATTAAGTGTCACTTGAATAGCAGGTGACCTTACATATTAACGGAAAAAAAAAACTCTTAGTAGAACACCTGGAGCAAAATCAGAAATGAAAATAAGGATCCTCAGGCAGGCATGTTACAATGACTGATAAATACCCATTGCCAAAGGAGTAAACAGGCCACAAGATAGTATCTCACATGTCTGAGAACCAGAGGTAAAAATCCTGGACAAGGCCCTACTTATAGATTAAGCACCAGCTGGAAAATCTCCCCTCGTTAACATAAGACTTCCTAGTAGCAGAAATGTTTGCCTCTTTTATTACCTGCTTCATCTCCTCACAAAAAAGTGTGACTAAAAAGTATTGCAATTAAATCATTCAGATTATCAGTTGCTGTTTAAGACTGGGATGTATCAAACTCCTCCTGTCTTGTGTGAGTAGATCCAATCTGGCCAATTCCATAAGAAAAGAGAACAAGTTTTGCCTAAAGAGAACAAGTTTTGCCTAGACCAGAAGAGAGTCGCAATTTTTTGGAGAGTCATGAATCTTCAGGATGATACTAGATATTAGAAGAATGGGTGGAAATGCATGTGAGAACATTCACAACCACAAGACTGAAAATGCATGTTTTTCAGGCCTGCCTGCATGGAGTCCTGGTGCAGAATTTACTTAGTTGTCTGTTTTGAAAGGAGGTGAACAGATCTGTTTGAGGTTTTCCATCACAACTGGATCCATTCCTTGGAAGAACCCCTCATTTCAGTTTCCATTTGTGAGGGTCTGTCTGGGTCCTGCTAAGTTTGTTTGACATTAAATTTTACTTTAACAGTATGCAAGCTGCTTGAAGAGTTATACAATGTTGTAAACTAACTCCTAAGTCATCATAGTTAGACTGCACAGACAGTATTGTCTGGAATTACCTGTAATGGTTCCGGGATCACAGGTCAACAAGAGATTGTATAGTATGGGTCACAGCTAACTTGTCTAATATTTATGTGCTTTGATCTGTCTGAACTGTACCACAGGCCTCGCACCTTTGCCCCATAGAAATTGTTCCCCAAACAAAAACTGAGGCATCTTGATTGTCTCCAGTAATGCAGTTCTTTTTTGATAAAGCCAAACATTGGAATATGAGAATCCCAGAGGATTTGAATGTCTGTTTGATTTTTTTTTTTAAACATTGAATTTCTCTCGTGTATAACTTAGCAAAAGGAATCATGAGAATAACAGAAGCCATTATCCATAGAATCATGAAACATTCTCTAGTTAAAGCCTCAGACTGATTGAAGGAGATCAGGCAACTTTCCAAATACAAATTCACCTTTCCGTGTTTTAGGAATGCCTTTGCCAAGATGTTCCTAGACGGTAGTCTAAAAGCACAATCATGTGCAAGAGAGTCAAGGAGAATTTCTGAACATTTATCTGGAAGTTCAGATTGGTAAGGAATATTAAGGGCTCATGACATCAGGCAAAAGACTCTGCAAAGATCAGAAAGTTAGCCAAATAAGGAATAATGTGAATGTCTTGCAGTCTGCAATGGGCTAACCATGGAGCCAGATATTTTGTAAGCAACTTAGGAGCTGTAGATAACTTAGAGTAATGCAGAGAAATGATAATGTGACCCAAATACATAATCTGTGAAATTTTGTGAAGCCTGTAGCTATGGGAATTTGATGATAAGCATCTTTTAAGTCTAACGTTACCATAAAGTTCAGAAAAGGAATGACTGGTAACAGACTCTATCGAGTCATCTTTTCAAATGTTGGTACTTTCACAAACCGACTGAGAAAGGAAAGATTTAGAACTGGTCTCCAGGAAAGCTCAGTCGTTGAAACCAGAGACATTCTGTAATAGAAGCCTTTCTCTATTTGGTCTAATGGGGCTGTCAATATGACTCCTAGGTGTCTGTTGAAGGAGCTGAGTAAAAGCATGGTTTAGTTTGGAGGGTAGGAAAGAATTCCCCTGAAAGAAGGTATATGTATCCAGTGCCACCTCTAATCCTCCTGAACCAGTACAAGTACCCATCAGTCTGAAACAATTTGTTGCCAAAGAAAAAGACTGAGATCCAGTCTATGGGACAGTCTCAGAGATATAGGGACAGGACTGGGGGGGATGCCACCTTAGTTTTTCTGAAGATGTAGTCTGTCCCACTTTTTTAAATGATCCCCGTGTTTTATTTTTCTATCTTTCCATCTCTCTCTCTTTTTTTCAATTCCCTGTTTGCCAGAACACAGCCTGGATTGATTATTTTTCTATTAAAATGCTGAGGGTTTGCACGATTTATAATATAAGGCTTAAAAAAATCTTAGTAGCTTCCTGAATTAACTTCCTCTGTCATCAAACTGTGTCAGAACCTGAGTAGCAGCAGGGCCAAACACAACAACCTCATTTAGAAGAGACTTTAAAATCTCACGCTTTACCTCATCAGAAAACGTTTTAGTATGTACACAGGCATATCTTCTCAAAACAGTAGCAGTAATAGTGGCCCTAGACACAGTATCTGTACAATCATACACACTCTTCAAAGCATGTTTAGACACCTGAGACAGGTTAGAAATTGTAGGATTCAGACAGGACCTCCCTTCTGAAGGAAAACAGGCAAACAACTCCACAAGCTGGCAGCACCTGACAGAATAAACTACAAGAAGGAAATTATCTCATGAAATATGTTGAATATCTTACCTTACCTTGTTGTTCATAGGGTAAGGGTTAGTGTTAATAAGTGCTCTGCCTTTTTGTGGGAATCAAGGCTAAGGGTCACGGTTATTGCAGGCAGTATTTAACACTTCTTCCAAGTCTAGAATAACAAAAGGAATGGGTGCAGCATGTGGGAAATCCATTAGCAGTGTATCATAATATCTCATCAGTTTAGGGAGAACATCCACTTGTTCCCACAAAAATACATCATTAATCTTAGAAAGTACAGTTGTGTAAAATCTTACCATAACAGAATATGTCTTTCTCTTCACTGTTGCAGTATTCCTGACATAAAGGATCTCCTGCCAAGGACAGCCCAAGGTCTAGGCAGTAGACCAAAGCCTTTGGAATTTATATACATCGTACATCACATATATGTACCTCACACAAGGCATGGGGCATAAAGGTGACATATGGATGTACATATCTCAGAAGTGAAAAGCCCCAGGAGGAGCAGAATGTCCTTAGGGACCAAGAGGAACATGTGCATCCGGAAAGAGGAAAAAGGAAGGATCCCTAGACAGGAAGGCAAGAGAAATAGGGCAGAGCAAAAATGGGGAGAAAGGAAGGAGCAAATACTGCAACAGTGAAGAGAAGGACCTCTACTGTTACTGCAAGATTTTACACAACTGCACTATGTCCTTCCATATCACTGTTGCAGTATTCCTGACATAAAGGAGAGTACAAAAGCTCAAGAGGAAACCTGGGAGGAGGAAGACGCTGAGCAGCCCTCTAGAAACCCATGCAGGATAACTCTTGCAATTACAGCTCTTGCCCTGGAAACAACATACAATTTGTAATGTTTAGTGAAGGTATGGACAGAAGTCCAAGTGGCAGCCTCAGAGTTGAAATTGGTATCCAGTCCTTCCTTTAAAAGATGTACCAGAGTAAGCAACAGCTCTTGTAGAATGAGCCTTTATGGAGGTAGAAAGACATTTACCATGAAATGAATTACAAAAAGAAATGGCCTTAGAAATCCAGGAAGAGATGGCTTGTTTAGAAACTGCCAAACCCAAAGACCTGGGATAAAAGGAAACAAAAAGTTGCTCAGATATGTGAAGGGCCTTAGTCTTATCTAAATAGTATCTGTGCTGCCTATGCAGATCCAAGGTGTGAAGAACCTTCTCACTAGCATACTGTAGAGAAGGAAAAAAGGAGGGTACATTAATAAACTGTTTAAGAGACAATTCACTGACCACCTTCGACATAAAAGAAGAATTGGTATGAATAGACATGCTTGGCTTGTCCCTGTGAAAAACTAAAAAAAAAAGGAGGAACAGCCATAAGAGCCTGAAGCTCAGAAACTCTCTTAGCTGAAGTAAGGGCCAAAAGAACAATCTTCTAAGAGCAATGTTGCAAGAAAGCTGAAGTTACAGGCTCAAAAAGAGCCTGAGTCAAATTTTCAAGAACAAAATTTAGATCCCAGGAAGACGGAAATAGGGTTCTTGGAAGGCCTGATATGAAGGACACCTTTAAGAAATTGTTTGACCTCAAACCTAGAGGCTAAAGGGATGGTCAAAGGCAGACAAGCAGAAATAGCTGTGTGGTGAATGGAACAATTCACACAAATAACAGAGAACCAGAGGGATCCCCAATGAAAAGGGATCCTGGTTATGACAGGCACCAGGCAGAAAATCTCTTCCATTTGGACAAATACGATTTCCTGGTAGTGGGTTTCTTGGCCTTCTGCAGAACTCTAAGCACATCCTCAGAAATCATCATCATCCCCTTTTTCCCAATTTCTACATGGTGTTGGGGCCATGTTAACTGTCGCTATCTCTTTAAATTCAATGCCATATTATTGCTTTCTTCAACACTCATGCCTGATTGTCGCAGATCTTCTCCCATACAATCCATCCACCTCTTTGCTACATGCCTTTGTTTCCTCTTACCTTCTTCCTGTCTGTCTCAAATCTTCTTCACCAGATTGTCTTCTACTTTTCTGTACATGTGCCTAAACCACCATAATCTGTTCTATTTGATTTTTTCTTCAACTGGAGTGACTTTGTCTTCTGCTCATATGTCCTCATTCCTTCATGTAACCCACAGTGTGCATCCAACCACTCGTCTCAGGCACTTAATTTCCATCATCTCTAGCTCCCTCATCCTCTCTCCCTTTACTGCCCTGGTTTTTGTACCATACAGTAGTACTGGTCGCACCAGTGTTTTGCACACCTTACTTTTAGGCTTCTTTGGCATTCTTCTGTCATACACTAAACCTGACACTCTATGCCAGTTGACTGCAGCCCCTACGATTCTAGCTTTAACCTCTTATTCAGACTTTTCTTCCCTTCAACCACCCCTCCCAGATACTTGAAGCTGTTACTCTGTCCTACTCTCTTCCCTTCTATCTCAATTCTCAGCTTCTGATTTACCCAATTTGCTGCCATTGCCACTGTCTTATCTGTACTTAGTTTCACCCCCTGTTCCTTCAGTTTTGCATTTCATTCCCCTATCCTTTGCTGACGTTCTTGCTCTCAGTCTGCCTGTAATGCCACATCATCTACATACAGCACCTTTGCTGATATGTCCCCTCCAAACTGTTTGCTAATGTAATCCATCACCAGTATGAACAGCAGTGGGCTTAAAGATGAACTCTGATGCACATCCACTCCCACTGGGAACCCCTTTGTTAGACCAACACTGCCTGTAGTTGAATTACTGGATCTTTGTATATAGCTTGTGCATCCTTAGAAAAGAGGTGCCTAGAAAGGGATCAAAACTCTATCACCCACAGTGTCAACTGAAGACTGGGCAAGTGAGGATGGATAAGAAACCCCATTGTCTTGTGTGAGAAGAGTCACCCTGTGAGGTAACTTGTAGTGACTGTTACTGGCTAAGTGAAAAAGAAGAGAGAAGCAGTGCTGTCTGCACCAAAAGGGATTCACCATCAAGATTTTGGAGGAGTCTTGCTTGACTGATGCAGGACCCTTAGAATTATATGAAGGGGAGGAAAGGTCTACAGAAACATCCCCTTCCAAGGAAAGGACAGGGCATGCACCTTCAAAGCCACAGGGACTAGGGACTCTTGAACAGAATAGAGAAAGCTGTCTATTCAGATGGAAGGCAAAGAAAAATCTACCTGAGGAATACCCCACCAATGGACAATGTCCAGAAACACATTAATGCAAAGCATTCATTTATGCTTTACTGGAAATGCTCACTCAGATTCTGCTACAGTTTGCTGTGAGGGAAAGGTTAGTTTGCTTTTTATTTGTTGTGTTTTGTATTACTTTATTGCCTTTTTCTATTTTGTATACTGTAATTTGTTTTCTTTACACTGTGTTTTACTTGTATTCTGCTTTTAACTGTATAATAAAACTTGAAAAGAGACCACAGCTCTGTCTCTTGTGAGTCAGACAGAAATGTTTCCCACCTGGTTACTGTTGTGTTCTTAAACACCACTGTCTTTCTAGTTGCCTGCCCCTAATAAAATAACAAAAAAGGCAGACACCGATAGTTACTTTAAAATTCTTGTTAGCGCTTTTGTCAAGTTTCCATACACATAACTTCCTCAGACAATCAACTGAAACATTGAATGCATTTAAAAAAAAAACAGTTTATTGTCATATGATCTAACTAGCACCACATGATTACAATTCCTTTTCCAGTGTACTGGCCAGACATGTGAACAACAATCCGGGCCATTTTTTCACATTTAGGGTGACTGATCAAGTTGAGTTTGACATCAGGGGTGTCCCATTGGGATTAAAACTTGAAGAAAAGGAATTGATCTGGCAGCTAAGGACCAGGGCATATATGAGGCCAGGGCTAAATGATGTTTGCTCTTTGGCGTGTGTTCTGAAATTAAAGAGTCTGAAAAGATGAAATAATGTTAGTACAAAGATAAACTGGCAGGTGTATTGCATGTTTTCAGCATCCACTTGTAGTTCAAGTTATTTTATATTTATTTATATTTAATTAAACTAGTTATTACAGTATCATATAAAAATATATATACATATATTTTAACAGGTATGTTTAACTATTTAGTTTCATATTGTTTGTATTTATTGATTAAATAATGTTCATGTTTTATTCCCTTAAAGAGGAAGATATCACGTGATCCGTGTAATCATGTGGTGCTAGCTAGATCATGTGACTATGACATCTTTTTTTAAAATGCATTCAATGTTTTAATTGATTGTCTGAGGAAGTTAAGTATATGGAAACTTGTCGAAAGCGCTAACAAGAATTTTAAAGTAACTACCGGTGTCTGCCTTTTTTGTTATTTTAAATACCTGCCCCTTATGTTAATTTGACCATATATCTCATTTCCTCTCTGCTTTTACTGGCTGGTGTGAATAAGCACAACATTATCATTTTGTGAAATCACTCCCCTTCAACTATTTAAATTCATTGGCCATCCTACTGTATTCCATAGTATCAGAATACGAAAGTGACCACCCCCTTTCAATCTATCTTGTTGTTTTAAAAAGAGTGACTCTCCACTAAAACTTAACATTTAGACAGGTAAAACTTAAGTTACCTACTTTCACATCTAACTCCTCTAGTGCACACTGCAGTGTTTAGGATACACCAATTTTTTCATCTTACCTTTAAGCATCTATTGCAATATCACCAATTATTGTAGGGCCCACATTCTGCCTCACAGTAGTCATCTTGGGATTAGTGCTTCTGTTTTTTCCTGGTGACAGAAGGAGTGCATTTACATTATTTCCTGGAGACTGCTGATCACCAGAAAGCTTAATAACTGCTTTTTAGGTGACAGCTTTGAATCTGTGCTTATATTCTGATCCTGGTGAGAGTAGGAACAGAGTGCATTGATTCCTGATGCTTTCTTATTGGAGAGTGAGTGTCTGTGCTTAACATACCTGATTGGTCTGGTTGCTATTCAAGGCATCTACCAGAAAATGGCTACAAGCCTAGCATCATCTGGGACAAGACTGTGGATCACCAAACAAGCTGTGGCCTGCTTCTCTTCTTGGGATTGGTGCTAAAACTAGCTAGTTTTAGCTAGAACTAGCCAATTTTTTAGTTTCAGCACTCAAAACTGTTTCCTTGTGCTCAGCACTTTCTCAGAACTTGTTGTAAGCACTAAATAAACTGCAAATTACTAGAGCGCTCAATTTTCCTCAATTGCCAAGAGGAAAACAGTTCTTAGTACTCCCAGTGCTTTCTCCCATCCACCTGATGAATCTGGGCAACTTGGGGCAATGTAGCAATTGCCTCATGTACAATGACAACCTTCTCTTCCTACCACCCAACACTACAACCTGTGAGAGATGCACTTATATAGCCAAACTGGAAGCCAAGCTCTCTCCAGCCAAGACTGGACTAGATAGTCAAGAGGAGAAAGTTAACACGTGCACCACACCACACTCAACACATAGTCCTTCAAAACCCACACTAGCAAAACCCACACATAGAAACACAAAGCACACATGCACATTCATGGAGGCTCTCAATAAAAATCTGCCCAAACAACAGAGACCTCCCAAGCTGAAATGTAGGCAACCACCACCTCCCAAATCTACCCAAATGATACATAGCCCACAAAATCAGTGTGCCACTCAACCTCAGCCTATAAGGCAAAACAATGTACCAAACACACAAGTTATAGGTGACTCTATAGTCAGGCACACTGATGTCCCACTCACCAGGCTAAACAAGGAGAAAGTTACTGTCAGCTGCCTGTAGGGTGCCAGGATCCGCCACATAATGCATGCATTCAGGTCACTCCACAACAAGTACAAATACGACTCTGTCATTGTCCATGTTGGTGTGAATGACCTGAGATGTACCTCCAGGACTACATGAAAAGATACATGGAGGAGCTCTTGGATCTTGTAGCCCAGGCAGGTATGACCCTAGCCCTGAGTACCATCCTGCCATCGCCTAGAATGATACCACAGTACAAGACAAAATTACTGACTTCAACAACTGGCTAAGCTTCTGGTGTCATTCTAAGGGGATCCAGTATCTGTCTGCCTAGGACAACATGGTCGACAGACCACAGTGCTTTGACAGAGATGGCCTGCACCTGTCACCCCTGGGATTCCATATACTGACTAAGGCTTTTTCCACCCCATAGTGCCTTTTGTAAGCAACATTAAAATGCTAAATTCACCAGCGTAATAGGTACAAGCAAGCAAACTCTGAGGGTAATGCTACTCAATGCTAGAAGTCTAAATCTCAAAATCCACTCACACGAGGCACTCCTTAAAATGGAGAACATTGACATCTGTGCAGTGACAGAGACCTGGTTCAAGGCTCCAGAGAGTACCTCTGCATTACCAGGCTATAATTCATACCACACCTTTTGGCCACCTAACCTGGACCGGAACACTAAAGGCTGAGGCGTGTCCATATTCATTAAGGATATTCACAACCTCCAGGCTAGGTGCTCAACATAATGCATCCGAAATTATCCAAGTGCAACTAACACTGGGCAAGACTGCAATCCAGGTTGTAGCTTGTTACAGATCCCCTACCTTGCCCCAGGATTCCCATTCTTCATTTCTTAAGATACTGGAAAATATTACGGTACAACCCAATACCTTAATTATAGGTGATTTAAACTACCTCACCATCAACTGGGAAAACTACTCATGTACCAACTCATTCACTAAATGTTTTCTGGAATTTATGAATTCCAATGCTTTGGATCAGCTTGTCCACACCCTCACCAGGGGCAGCAATATCCTGGACCTGGTCATTACCAATATGGATAACCGGTGTTCCACGCCAGAGGTCAACTCCTCACTGGTCAGATCCAACCACAAGCTAATCACCCTAGACATCCATATCCCACCCCCACCCCCATTAAGGAAACCACCATCAAAAACTACTTCAAAGCCAACTTCATGCTTCTTAAGACAGAAGTGGCAAACTTCACGACACCCATGCAGACGGAAAATAGAGGTATGACTGCTGAATCTTACACAAATGCACTGTATAAGCACATACACGAGAGTATGGATTGTGCCATCCCCAACAGAACAAAGATGCTATCCTCCAAAAAAGGAAGCCAATCTGGCTGTCTTCTGCCATAAACAAACTCTACAACAGAAGAAAGAAGTTGTTGCAAAAAAGAGTAAAATCCCAAGATTGGAGGAACTCCCTTGTCAGCCTCAGCAAGAGCGGAGATCCCTCATAAAATCCTCCAAAGCCAGTTATGAAAATAAAATCACCACTGATTCCAAAGGCAACCACAAAGTATTCTACAGCTATGTCAAGTATCTCAATGGCAATGCTCAGATGTGCTCTGAGCTACAGAACAATGGCACTAAATATACAGAACCAACCGATACTGCCAACGTCCTGGCAGACAGGTTCAGTGCTAACTTTACCCCCCTCTGAGCCTTCAAAGGGCCCATCTTAATACTGGAAGAATGCAAAGCCTCGGTAATCATAGATGAACAAGTAAAGACCGCACTCTCCAAAGCCAAGAACACAGCATCCATGGGACCAGACAACACCATCCCAGGCTGCATACTGCATGAACTACAGAACAAACTAGCACCCCACCTAAGTACTATGTTCAATTACAGCCTCACCTCATGCCTACTGAATGGTGCACAGTGACAGTTATCTCACTTCACACAGGGGGTACCACCACAGACCCTGGAAACTACCGCCCCATTAGCCTGATGAGCCTGGTCTGCAAGGTCATGGAACATATAATCTTGGAGCTTATAAACAAATACATAGCTAACCTCCAAACCCTGGATCCCACTCAGTTTGGGTTTGTAAAAGGTAGATCATGTCTACTAAACCTGATTGACTTCTTTGAAGCAGTCACTAGAGCCATAGACAAGGGCAAGGTAGTGCACACAGCCTATCTTGACCTCACCAAGGCTTTCAATATCATCCCCTACTCTGGAATTATAGATAAACTCACTAAACTGGGCATATAAGTCCCTACGTCACAAGATGGGTGGCCAACTGGCTCACTGACAGAACCCAAAGTAACCGACTCCAAGTGTGACTTCAGACCAGTGACGAGTGGAGTACCACAGGGTTCGGTCCTGGGTCCTCTCCTGTTTGGCATCTACTTCTCTGAAGTGCAGACCAACACAGAAGGTCTTTGGCTAACAAAGTTTGCAAATGACTGCAAACTGGGAGCCATAACATAATCAACTAATGATATAGACGTTCTACAAAAGGGTCTCACAGAGACAAATTTTTGATGTCGAAGTCATGGCCTCAAGCTCAATGCCAAGAAGTTCATTGTCATTCCCTTTGGGAAAAACTCAGTACCCATGAACTACAACATAGGTGGCAGCTCACTAAACACTGAAAGCGTGATAAGAGACCTCGGGACACAGGTGGACAGTAGTCTCTCCTTTGATAACCACATTGCCACAGTAGTCAGGAAAACCTTCTATGTGGCACACCTCATCACAAAAGGGTTCTTCAGTAGAAAAAAGGAGGTCACTGTTCCTCTCTACTCATCCCTCATCAGACCCATTATAGAGTACAATGTCCCGTTTAGCATGTATCTCACAAGACACCTACAACAATTGGAAAGGCCACAGAAATACCTCACTAAGAGGATTACCGGCCTCAAACAGATGCCATACACAGAAAGTCTTAAAAAACTCCAGCTCTACTCCGTCACATATCTCCTACTCAGAGGTGATCTCTGCCTAACATACAAAGCTATGTCTAACCCAGAGCTGTTGGACATGTTACACTTAGAGAACTCCCAATCTCTTCAAACCACATGCTTCAGGGACCTAAACCTTGTCACCACAATAAAGAGAACATGCTGGAGGGATTTATTTCCTGTCCCAAAGACTTCCCATACTCTGGAACAAACTACCCCATTCATGTCAAGCAAAGCTCCTCGTTGGCTCTCTTTAAGAAAAATCTTGACGACTGGATGGGAAAAGAAAATTCACCCCAGGGATCCCTTCTGCAGCACTACTTGACAAGGGCACAGGAAAATAATTTTCATGGGTGGCGAAGGCCAGGAAACCTTTTTGGCTAGGCTTATATAGACCCCAGGGCTGATAGCCTCTTACCTATCTATGAACCTATGAATTTGTGTGCTGGACCTACTCAGACAGTCTGCCACTATATTCTGTTCCAAAGGAATACAGACAGCCTGAAGAGTCACTTGATACTGGACAGCTTCATCCCAGACCTGAAGAGTGAGCCTGCAAAGAAGGTCAGACCACATCTACCCCTTGTTTGTTTACATACCACATTACTGTGGTATTGTCTGTGAAAATGTTCAGGGGGTCCTTGAAGAAAGAGACAATGAAAGACCTGAAGAGCTAAAAGGAGAGTTCTTATTTCCTTGATATTGATGTGATCTGACCTCTGATGGGGAAGGGTAGAGACCCTGGACTCTGAGAGAACCAAAGTAAGCTCCCCACCCCTTGTCTGAAGTATCCAAAAAGAGCTCTTGAGTCAGGACTGGAGGTTGGAAGGGAAGCCCTGGGTTGAGAGAAAGCTGATGAATCCACCACTGAAGCTCGAGTTTGAGACAGGGAAGGAATGGAATTAGGGAATCAAGTGGATGATAGTGTTGAAGCTACACTGAACTGATGTACCACTGGAGTTTTCTCATATTGAGCCTGGCTAGAGGCAGCATAGGAATGGTGAAGCTATGAACCCTAGAACCCTGAGAAAAATCTCTGGCTGTGACTGAAGCCAGAGGAAGAAGGGATTGGAAAAAGGCAATCAGAGACAGGGCTTTGGGTGGAGGCAGGGACACCAACATGGAAATGGTCTACATCCTGCAACCAAGAAAAAAGGATCCTGAGAGGGAACTAGGACTTATTTTAGAAAGTTTATGTTAAACCCATGGCATCATAAAGGACTGAAGGTCCTGAAGCAGAACTTCAGCTGACAAAGTATGGATGCAGGTCATCTAGATAAGGAAAGATCTGAACCCCCTCTCATCTTGCAAAAGGCAATGAGATGAGTGAGGCATTTGATGAATACCCTTGGGACAGTAGTAAGGCCAAAGGGAAAAGCACATAACTGAAAATGCAAAAAGAAACAGAAAAATACAAAAACTTTCTGAAAAGGGGATGGATGAGGATATAAAGGTAGGCATCTTTGAGGTGCAGAGATACCAGGAAGGCCTGAGGAAGAAGAAGAGGGAACAAGGTTTGAAGGGACAGCATCCAAAAACAGAGAGCTTTTAGAAAGGTACTGATATGAGAAAGGTGCAGAATGGGTCTCCAGATGCCTTCCTTCCTGGGGACGAGGAACATCCAGAATAAAAGCCTCTCCTTCCCTTCCTGGGTAAGGGATACAACTTCAATGGTGCCAAGGCCAGAAGAGCCTGAAGCACCTCTAGGAGTAAAGAAGGCTGTCCCTGTGGAGGTTGTGGGATACCCAGAAAGGGAGAAAGGGATTTCTACACCATGAAATAATCTTGGCAGATGATGGACAAAACCCAAAAGTCTTGAGTGACCCTTAACCAACTGGGAAGTGACAGAGAAAGACAAAGGGACAAGGGAACATGACCAAGGGAAAGAGGATGCAAACTGTTGGATGGAAACTGATTTATCCCAAAAAGGAGGCTTCTGAGAGGTAGGAGTCTGAGTAGACTTAGCAGGAGGTACTCGCCTAGAACCCTTTTTGTCTTTGGGTGGAGGGCAAGATTGTCTGCGAACAAAGCAGATTTAGAAAGATAATTCTACTGGAACTTAGGAATGGGAGAAACAAATATATGTTTCAATTCCTGCAAGACCTTGACTTTTTCCTGGAAGAACTTAAACAATAAAGCAGCAGAAGAGCCAAAAAGGTTTTTATTATCAAGAGAAGCATCCAGCAACTAAGCTTTAACGTAATCAGGTAAAGGCTGAAGATGAAGCCAAGAGTAATGCCTCAGGACAGAATGAAATGCAGCAGCCTAGAAGGAGCATCAGCTGCAGCATAACTACACTTACTAGAGTATCTATCTACTTGAGAAGTACAGCCCAACAAATAAAGGGCTGACACCTTCCCTTCAGAATCAGGAAGGTCAGATATTACCTGAGAATCTTGAGAAAGAAGGAATAAAACATACCTAGTCATATTAGTCTGGTAACTGATAGCCCTAAAAAGCAAGGTGTCAGCAGTTTAAACCATTTTGCCTAGATGTTCCACAGCTCTACACTCTTTGTCTGAAGGAAGTAGTTTAGTGGAAGGCAAAAGCTTAGAAGGTTTGTCAGAAGAGACAGACACTACAAAAGGGTCAGAAGAAAGACATTTATAAAGAAATTTACAATCATCTGGCACCTTGTAAAATCTGTAAGTTTTTTGGGGGGGCCTGGAGGATGAGAGTCAGGAGTAAAAGAGGCTGCAGAAAAGGTATCTAAGAGGGCATCTAGGACTGGAGGAATAGCAGATAGTTTGGAAGACTCCATCTGGAGAAATTCATAATACTGCTTCTGAATATCAGAAACCTGAGAACAATCCCATTTGAAAACTTCCATCATGCAAAAAATAGCATCCCAAAAAGAGAGTTCTTCTAAGGAAGAACCTGGACTAATAGAATGCTCTTCCTCAGACCAATAATCCAAAGGAGAAGGGATCTGAGAAGAGTATGCCAAAGACTCTTCCTCATATTCCAAATACTCATTAGTGGACCCTTGCTCCTTAGACCTCTTAGGAGAAGTAGATGTCCAGGAAGGAGCAGACACAGAGACTGTTTGAGGAGGCTTCAAGGCTATCAAAGCATTAAACAACCCCTGGGTAAAATCTTGGCATTCATGTTGGGGATCTTTAACAGCAAGGGAAATATGTTTGTTTTTTTGCTATTTCTTTTGAGGGACGACTGTCTGAAAAACCCTAGTGGTTTAGACCCCTGCCAACATTCTATCAACGTAGTAGATATCTCCTCCCGATCTAGAATCTGTGGAATTTCTGTCAGTCCCTCAGATATAATCAGCAGAGGTTCCTCCTCAACGTCTCAAGAAGTAAAGTTTGTAAAGCCGCTGAGGACATAGAGAGGTCAGTTCTATGCTGGCCTCCGACAGGGTCATGGCAGAGGAATATGAAACAACAACTGGATGATTCTCCGGGCTGTTGCTAGCCTCAAGAGAGATGTTGAGGGAAGCTGAACAGCAGCCAGATAAGACCTGAGTTTTTTTGCCTTTTTCCTGGCAGGTGGCTGACCCTCCAGACTGAGAAGACTCTGTGATAGCACTTGGCTCCAACAACTTTAGACACTGGTTTTCTAGGCAAATAGACAAGTAGGAGAAAAGACTACATAGGGTATTAGGGACAAACATTTGGCAGATAGAACCCTGTGTATGGTTGTGAGAAGCACCCAAACAGAAGAGACACTGCTCATGATGATCTTTATGGGGAATCTCTCTCTCACACTGACATTTTCCCTTTCTGGATGACATGCAAACTCACAAAAAACAAAAATAAAAGAAGATAAGAAGAAACCCCAGTGAGGCACTTATCTGAAACACCGCTCAGTAACCAAAACGGAAGAAGAATGTTCATATTGATGTTCAATGATGGCATTTGGACTGACGGTAAAGAAGTTCTGTGGTGTATATGTCTGTATGTCACCTTTATGCCCTACACCTTTTGCGAGGAGCATAAATTCTAAAGGCTTTAATACACACACACACACACACACACACACACACACACACACACAAACACACACACACTTAAACACACAGTTCCTCAAAATTCAAAAGTAAAACATAAATAGTACACAAAAATCCTGTCAGAATTATGTCCCTTTCTCAGAAAGTACACTAAGAGAAATCAAGAAGTGAAAGTAAATTGTCACAAAATGTACACAAGCACTAAACATAAAATACATTTCTAGCCATGAAATACACTTCGCACTACTACACCTACAAGCAAAATGTCTGAAGCAGTAGAATAATGAAGGTAAGTTGTCATGAACTGTACAAGCTCCACAACACTCAAACAGCATTTGAAGTATTTAATTATTTGATTTATCCTTTGCAGAGGGTTAACCCTACTAGAATAACTTTTCATTATTAGTTCAAGGCTTTAACTGTGATACATATAACTTACTAGCCTTCAAGAAGCTTGACTACTGTAACCTCATAATGATATTTTCTACCCATATATGTATAAAGATTACTTTTAAAGGAAATTAATGACAGATTTGTTTGCACTATAAAGGAAAGCTTATCCCTGAAACTCAGAAGGTGTTGCATAACCTGTCATTATTACTAATATTAACTTTAGTATAGGGTTCCATTACTTCCTACAGTATTGTGTTCCTTTCATAAACTTTGAAGGAGAATGGGCTCAGACACTAGTCTTACAGACCAACCACGTCTGTTTTAAGTAACCTATAAAAAACAAAAAAACAAAAAAAAACAAAAAACAAATATGACAGCAATTTCTGAATCATTTTCCAAATAGTTGCTGGGCAGGATTCACGAAGCCTCCGTGTAAGAGTTACAAGGCTTACACAGAGGCTGCAGTTAAACGGTGTGATGTCAGCATGTCATGCATATGCATGAGGGCATGCTGAATCACACCTAAGCCTTACACAGTCCGTGGAAGACAGTAGGGGGCGTGTCCGTAGGCCAAGCAATGCAAACGGACACGCCCCCAGAACAGTAAAAGTCCCGAAAGTAAACCCCCACGACAGAGCCCATGTAAATGTGAATAAATACAACACAACACATGCCCCCACAGACTGCAAACATAAAATGTACACATGAACATCTTATAATTTTTTTTTAAATTGTAAAGATGTTTGCCCGTGAGTGTGCTCGTTTGCGCGAGCGTGCCCATAGCTTAGCCACAGTTAGCAGTCAGTGGAAAAGCATATAAGAACTAAATATGCAAAGTAAGCCAAGAAGCAATAGCGTAGCGGTAGAGACGTCGGCTGAAGAGCAGGCAGTCATGGTTCGAGCCCCCCCAACATCAATTTTTATTTTTAGTGAAATAAGAATGAAACAAGTCCCTGACATATATGTACACATATAAAATTATATTTTATGTAAAATGTAATGAAATGGGCCATATATTTTGAAGAAATGTGAGATAACAAAATAATAAAAAATGTCAGATGTGCCTATAGCTGAGCTACAGTTTAACAAGTTGAGTGCATCTGCCCGTAGGTGAGCAGTGGTTTAACAGGTATAAAATGAGTGCCCGTAGGTGAGCAGTGGTTTAACAGGTGTAAAATGAGTGCCCGTAGGTGAGCAGTGGTTTAACAGGTGTAAAATGAGTGCCCGTATGTGAGCAGTGGTTTGACATGCTGAAACTGTGTGCCCATGGCTGAGTTGAGCGTAATATGCGTGCTGACAGCCAAATGATGTGTAAACCAGCGTAACCCGTTTGCGCGGAGCTGCACGCCGCGCCAACAAGCTAACCGACGGGCAACGTTGAGCAAGCTGTAACAAAACTGCCTTTACACAGACACACCTCCTAGCCTAAAATATAAAAAGCAGTGGCCAGTTTCGAACCCAGGATACCATGCACCATAATCAAGGTACTGAACCACTAAGCCATGACAGTTGCACTTAGAAATGCAGTAATAGCATATATATAGGAATGAATAGAAAGAGGAGCATGACAAAGCAGGTTTTGTGAAGCTGATACAATTCCAAAATGGCCAATCACAGATAAGTGCGGGAAAAACGGCATATATAAGCCCCATAGGCGGGAATACACAGCATAACCAATTGTAGAACCGACTTGCAGCCAGAATGTCAGGTGTAGGTGAGGGTAGTTGCTTTCGAGCACAGAGGTGGGGCATTGAGGAGTCCAAATATATGGTTTGGCTCCTTGTCCACAATCATGAGGCCCAACTCATGCAGGGCCAGGTCCTGTGGGGAGCATATAGGGCTGAGGCGTGTGACCGGTTGGCTCATGATCTCACCAGTGCCACAGGGATACCAAGGACTGGTGAGCAGGTCCGTCACCACCATGCAGACCTGAAGAGACGGAAGCAGGACCAACTGAACCGTTGGATCCAGGAGGCCTGGCAAATGCCCAACGCCCCACTACTGAGTAAGTTACATGTAATTATTTATGTAAGAAATTAACCTAGCTGATATTATGGAGATGTGTATTCCAATATTACTTTATTTATATTACAGCTGCAGGTGTCCGTTCTGCGAACCGTAGAGCCTATGGCGATAGGCTGGCATGGTTGCGCCACCAGGCAGATCAGTAATCCTCTCCCTGTAACTGTAAATACATATATAAGTATGACAGTTAGCAAAAGAGTGCAGTGTAGTCACTAAGTAATAAAATGTGCAAGTAACAGTGTAAGAGGGTTTGCAAGTATTGCTTGATTACAAAAGTGTGATGCAGTCTGTAATCCAAACAGAAAAATTAAACAAGTCTGAAATAAAGTCTGAAATAAAGATGTCCCACCTGTAATATAATAGTACATAACCTGCAGCAGGCTGAAAAGTACAGCTGCAGAAGCTGAGTAAAACACGTGTGAAATATATCCCTGTTGAAATACAGAAACATGACAGAAGTGAGACTGTTGGAAAGGATTGTTATAACTACAGGTAAAACATGTCAATAAAGCCTAGAATTAAGTACCATCCTGAATTGTAAAAATAAAACAAGTGAGAGAGTGTCAGAAAGAATTATGAATCCACCAATAAAGTAGTAATAACTCCTGAATAAAGTATACTGCAGTCAGTACAGAATGTAATTAATGTGACAAGCAGAACCAAACAGTAACATGTGTTGAAAATGTTACCGCAGCTGGAATGTTTATCCCAAAATCTGGATATGTTGCTCTCAGTCTGCAATATGCAGATAGTATGGTTGTCTGAAATACCAAACATCCACAGTTGTCTATAGCTATATAAAGCAAATGTAGCAGGGTGATGTAGCTGAACAGAGCCAGATATTAATGTTTATGAATAAAAATGAAAATGTATATTGATGTAGCAGTAACATTCCTATCACCAACTTGAAGTAGTTATCACATAGGAAACTTTAGACAGAACTGTAGTGTGTATATATCTGCAGCTATTAGAAATGTGCAGCACATGTATTGGTATTTGAAGTTGTTAATTAAATTTTCTTCGCCCTACCCTATAACCACATATAATCCATTCTAAGTGAAATTGGTATGTGCAATCACAATTAACACCCCTGGACATTTGTCCTGTTGGTTCATACATATTTGCATGTACGTTGATGCATCTGCCCTGTTCATACATCCAAACCTGATGGCCTGTTGCCATCAATCAACCCTGCATGTTGTTGGACTGTGTATTGCTGTTCAAAATATGCATGTGTTATACTTGCTGTTCAATGGTTTGAATATCTGGGTGTTTGGTTAATGGGAATACTAATGCATGCTGTTACAACTAATTGTGAATGGTATTGTATGTTCTAACCCAAACTGTCATGACATAATGCAAAACATAGGACGACAGGGAAGGCGGGTTCCAGCGGACCCACCTCTCCCTCCTCAGCTGGCGAGTGCACCTGGCAGTAGTGCCCAGGCCGGACCCCCCTCCGGTGGCCCTGTGCCACCTGCGGGTGGAAGCGCTGCAGGGGATGGGGCTCGTCCCCCCTCTGCAAGTGTGGCCGGAGGAGAACATCCACTCACCCTCCGTAGTGTCCGGACTGTGGTGCGTAGGGAGATCCGGGAAGCTGTTCTTGGGCCCCTACACCAGCTTGAGGCACAGGTGGCACAACTAACAGGCGTGCCTGCTGCCCGGCCTACACAGCCCCCAGCACAGCCCCGTCCTGGGCCGTGAAGGCACAGTGGCAACTGCCCACGGGTGGGGATATCAGTTCCACTGTTGCCATCTATGGGCTCATGGGCTCTAGATATCCAAACATCCGTCCCCGTCAATTGTGTAACCCCCCACGTGTCATACACCGCCCCTGTATGCGTCTTGTTTGTTTTGTCTGTTAACCTACCCAACCTACCTCCCCAGCTATACCGACTTCCCGAACCTGACATACCACTCTCACCTGAAAAAAAATAAATAAATAAGGGCACTCTGTACCCACAAAAAATTTACACCCCATACATAGCTGCCCATTCTGCACACATGTCTGCTGGACATGGAAACTGTCAATTACAATTGGCAGTACAAGTATTATTGTTGTCCTTACACCTCTCTCAGGGGTGGAAGGTTTCAAATGTCACACCAAATTACAAACATATGCACAGCTGCTGCTGATGAAGAAATGGGCAGCTATGGGCCTTACCTACATCCCTCCTGCAAAACCCAAGCTTGTTTCCCTACTGTCTTACCCTCTTTGTGACCCCTATTTCACCACTTTCCTGTCTCCTCATTTCCATTTCTTTCAAAGAAAATAGCGCGGGTGTGCGCAAGAGTAAGCACTTTTAAGCAGTTGTAAGCGGTTGTGCGTGGAGCTGAACGCCAGTGCGCATGGGTGAGCTCCGTGCAAACCAGCGCTAACCCGGTTACAACTGCTTAAAAGTGCCTTAGTCACTCTGAATGACAAGGCCTGTAGTCTGCTCAAAAGCAAAATAAAATCCCATGGTCAGTCCCAAACCCAGGACCTTGAAAACAGTAGTCTGCATTACTTACCACTAAGCCATGACTGTTATATAAGAACATTGTGCTACAATAAATATATCATGTAATAGTAGGAATGAAAGTAAAGGGAATATAGGATGTGTAGTACACAAAGCATGTCATGTATATTTACTGTCAAATGTAGTGGATTTCTATAATAGTAGTGTGTGAACAGAAACAGCCATGCTAGTTGGTAGCTAGTAGGTAATAATGTCACTGTAGCACCTTGCAAGCCACACACATACTCACAGCAGGATAATCACTGCCCATACCCCACAACTTCTTACAGGAACACATCCGGACTAAGTAATAAAAAATGTGGAGCAAAGGCCCAAAAACAGGGACACATTCCAAATAATGCTCCAACAAACTTAGACAGTTGAGAGAGTAACAGGTTCTGCATTTTGTTGGATGTTTGGAAGGGTATGTAGTCTGAAACTGAAATGTTTGTCACTATAGTCTGACTTGAGCCCAGAGTGATTTGCCAGAAAAAGCTGTTTATGAGATATGGACCAAAATATGAGGCAAAAATGTGGACAACCTGCAAATATCTGTACACTGGAGAGGTCTGACACTGCCATATTTGAATAGTTAAGAGCCTAAACATAGCAACAGTGACTGAGTTACAGGGATGCCCCACAGACTTCCTGTGAAATGTACAAACAGTAGGCAGAAAGGTGTTACAACACATGCAATGGTAACTATGAAGTACCGAAAGTATGCACACTTGCATGTCGGAAATAGTGTAGTAATACATATGCTCATGCTAACCCACAGTCACAACTGTAGAATACCAGGCAATTTAATGGGTGTACCCCACTCATATGTACCATTCCATGAGGCAGATAAAAGATGCACCTGAGAGTCTCTGGGGCCTGCTCAGCAGCATACTCAAATACCCTAATAGATTGTCAAGGCCCACACCATGGCCAGACCACACTGCATGCAGTAACACCCTAGCAGATATAGCAAGCATTCCAAGGTGTGAATGTACATGGAAAATAGGAAAGCCACAGCAACACACTACAGTCAAGACACCTAGCAGGCATACAAGTAGTGAATGTAAAGGGCAAATATTGAAGCCATAGCAACAAAGTGCAAGAGCCACTGCTATATACCAGTTACACCACATGTCCCACAGGAAAGCACACACCCCCACATTAACAGTAGAAGTAGTCTTAGGTGTCAGTGTACATACACACTTAGTACAGGAAACTGAAGAAATGAATGGAGAAATGTTAATCTACAACACAGCCAGAAATATGAGAGAGATACTAACCTTTACAGTCACAGAACAGTGTCCACAGCATACCAGCATGGTCCCTGCCCTTAAACTCTGAAAGGGCTACGCCTATCATACATACCTTCTTATAGCACTGTCCTGGAATCACAGTGAGAACTGCAATCAGTACACAACTGGCTGCATGCAATTAGCAAATGCTGGCTAACAATTGGTGCACAGGCCATCACATGGACATATGCAGATACCTACAAAAGCATACTGTACACCCAGTCCACACATGCAATACTTTCATTGCACCCTGTGGTGGTAGGGAGAGACAGAGAGAGAGAGAGAGAAAAAAAAAACATACACAAACAAAACCAGTCATCAAAACCCACTCAAAAGCTGCCAACTGCCAACTGGAGAAGCAGGACACCAAACCAAACGGCAACGCAAGCAGCTGTGACAAACACAGGTAATGTAAAGTAATACTTTAAAGGTCTACATACTGTGAACCCTCCATATGTGTCATTGGTATGTATCCATATGTATATGAAGATGTGCATAGGGCAGGGGACATACAGCAACTATCAGTGAAGGCTGTACATACATATGTATGTGAGGGCATCTATGTGCACATATCAATGTAGGTTGAATGTAGGTTGTAGTGCAATGTACAAAGTAGGTTTCACAGTTATGTATGTTTAGCAGTATGTTAATGTGTGTATACAGTTTTGTAAACAAACATGTTGATATACCTATCTATCATATGGATACGTATGTATGTCAATATATGTATGTATGTATATATATATATATATATATATATATATATATATATATATATATATATATATATACATATATGTATACATACATAGAGAGGGATGTAGGAATACATAGACAGATGTAGATAGATAGAATATGTAGAAACATATATATATGTAATACACACATACAGATATAGATATATGTAGATACATATACATAGACAGACAAATCTGACTATCTACAGATATGACTGTATATCATGATCTCACACTCCCCCTGTCCCACCCCCTCTGTCACTCTCACTCCCTCTCTGTCACACACCCCCCTCTCTCCATATCTATAGCAATATATGTACATCGATATATATGTGTATATGTATACCGACATATATATATATATATATATACATACATACATACATATATACATATATATATATATATATATATATATATATATATATATATATATATATATATATATATATATATAGAGAGAGAGAGAGAGATATGTATATATATTCTGAGTGAGGCACATGTGTACAGATGTATTGCAACAGGTGCCTGGTGACAAAGGCATGGAGTGAACACCAGTGTCGAAACTGGAGTACCATACCCCATTTCAAATCACCTACACCAGTAACCACCAGATATGTGATTGGCTGCCCACCACTGCATGTGTCAGGGGTGAACAGGGTCATAAATGTGTACAATAGTCCCCCCAATGATAGTCACACTGGCACACTATTCCTGGAATACCTGCACATGGTATGTGTCAGCAGACATGGTGTGTCAGCTATGAACATGTAGGTCAGTGTACCCCTCCACACCACACAATGGCTGCCACGGTATGTACCTCACATGACAGCTACAGATATGGAGAAGGACACAGTGACATGTACAACACTGTGACAATGCACTCAAACACATTACCAATGCACAGTGACAACACCACAGAGTACACACATACTACCCACATAGAGGTTACCACTCCTGGATTTACATACTTAAGTCACACCCATGACAGATTTCCAACAACCATAGTAACACCTCACACCATCCACAACCTAAATGACTGCTGTGTGTCGTCCGTGACACCACAGTAGAGAGCACATGGCAGAGGTACAGGTTCCTACCCACAGATAAGACATACCCTGCAATAAACCACACAGCATTAAGAAGGAAGACTCCCCATGAGTACATGTCACACATACCCCTGCTGAATGTTAGTCAGATAGGTAATATGCCATACGAGTCACCCTGTGTAACTGTTTGACAGGAGCAGGTACCATCACATCACATGTGTCACAATGGTCAGGGTAGCAGAACAGTATGCTGCTGTAGTACCAGGGGCAATAGCATCTTGTATTGTATTGTATTGTAATGCATTGTATTGTGTTGTATTGTATTGGTATGTAGAGGTGCCTCCTTCGTGGAGTGGAACCACTGCTGCTGTACGCCAGTGTACAGGTACATATCCTGTAGTCAGGCTAGTGTTACATAGCACTTCTATATGTGCGTTTAGCTCCTCTTGGAGTTCATGTAGCATGCAACCGGGGATACCATCAGGTCCCATTGATGCTGTGTTTTCTGCTTTTCTGAGGGCGGCTCTCACCTGGACATCTGTGATGACAGGGAGGTTACAGTCAGCTGGGATAAGTATGTCTTAGTTTGGGGAGGGGGGAAACTTGCAGTGAACCTGTCTGCCACAATGTTGCCAATATCTGTGGGTTCAGTGAATTATTTGTTGTTGTGTACTAACTATGAGCATATTGGAGGGTTTCTGACCCGGTTTCTAACATAACTGAAGAAGGCCTTGTGGTTACCTGTAGTATCCCTGTTGATTTCCCTCTCAAAGTTGCCCATGGATGTTTGTATGAGAGAAAATAGCTCTTTACTAGTGCTGATCAGACATGCCTTCCCTTTATGGAATTATGCTCTGTCTTGCAGTAGCTTCCATCTTTTGTTATACAATCTGTCTGTGGCTGGGGTCCACCAGACAGGATGCTTTCCCTTTGTGGAGAGTGTCTTGGTCTTATATGGGATTGCATGATCCATGCATTCTTGGAGATGTCCGTAGAAATCATTTGTGAAGGTGTTAGCATTGTGGGTTGTGTCTTCCACTGGTCCAGTGGGCTTAAAGGATACCATGTCAGTGTTACGAGGTGTAAAGTTTGCATTTGAAATGTTATTCACTGTAGTCATTTGTGCTGGTGGTGGAGGTGGGATATGTATATCCAGGGCAATTAGTTTGTGGTCAGCTCACAGTAGTTGATGATGTACCCCATACAGTACCTCGATACAAATCCCCAGAGTGAGGAGGTGCTTTGGACCTGAATCAGGGTTCTGACTGCTGGGGTTTGGTAGTATGTCGTATGGAGTGTGCCAGGTACGGGTGCTGGCTGAGCACTGATACCTGGCCATTTACATGTGTATCCACCAATAGACAGACAGATGCTATATATGTGAGATATGTTGTATCACAACAGTCGAGTAGCATGTGTAGTATGTGTGCCAAATTCTGCTGACATATTTTGCTGATATCACGTTATTTCCTTTTTCAGGACCATGGCTCACCAGCGCAATCCAGCGTACTCTGCAGCTGAGGATGAGGAAATACACCAGAGCCTGGTGCGGGATTATGCAATACTCTTTTCCCGCACCAGCCAGAATCAGCAGGAGAGGGCTGCACTGTGGCAAGACCTGGTCCGTCGGGTAAATGACATAGGCATGCATAATAGGATATATGAGTAGGTACGACATCACTGCAGTGATTTAATCAGAAATGTCCGTCAGCGTGCGTCGGATATCCACAGGCAACAGGTTGCCACAGGTGGTGGGGTGGCTAAACACCCCCCACTCACCAGATTGGAGGGACTACTCATAAGTGTTGTGGCTCCAGCCCGCCAACAACAACAACAGCAGCAGACCTGCATTATGACGGAGGCTGGAGCCACACAGCACCAAGTCTACGAGCGTGCAGGTAATATGCCATATGTATAGTTGACTGTTGTGTACACTGGTAGTTAATGCATGTGTGAGGTGTGTCCTTGGTTTGTAGCTGCCATCATAGTATTTAATGTGCAAGTGTGATATTCTCAATATCAGCAGCTCACCTGTGAAAGGCAACTGTTGTACTACTGACCTGTATCATACTCAGTAACAAGGGCACAGTTGTGCCCACTGACATTAATTTCCTTACTTCTGCAGGTCCCTCCGGTGTAACAGCAATGCAGCCTATCCATGCTGGTGAGTGTGTATTAACAATACCTTTAATAGTCTTGATAGTAATAGTAATATTAGGCTCACTTAGTAGTGCTCTGTGTATGCATGCAGGTGTATCTGTGTGTTGATATCTCGCATACTGAGTAGTTTGCAAGTGTGCAACTGTGTGCAAGTGTGCACCTGTGCATGTGTGCACCTGTGCATGCGTGCATGTGTGCACCTGTGCATGTATGCATCTGTGCATGTGTGCACATGTGCATCACTGGTGACATTGTGTAGACATTGTAAACTGTGTTTCCTGTTTCCCTCCCACAGGTTCTGGTGCTGCTCTGGTGTCATGCAGCAGGGAACCTGAATCAGGTGCCATGGGTACTGATAATGATGACATCTGTGTAATGGCACAGGAAGGTATGCCAGGGTCCGTCATTGGTCAGCCAATTGACAGTACACAGCTGTCAACCCCATCAATGCGCACAGTCATCCTGCCAATACACCCTTTGTCACCAATGTCCCTAGGTGATGGACAGGATACAGTGGGCATTGACCAGGGTAATGTAGCATCTGTGGCACATGCTTCCCCATACAGCAGCTATGGGCATGGCCCTGAGATGGTACCACACAGACAGATGTCCAGGGGTTCTCGTGGGAGCGTCCGTGGGTGTACTGCCCCTGTCAGACATGCCCACAGAGGTCTTACAACCTCAGCTATGTTTCGGGCTGTCATGCAGGCACGTTACGTATGGAACGGTACACCAGACAGGGTCTGAGGGAGCTGACAGCACGTTGCACAGCCATGACTGACAGTATGCGTAACATTGCGACTGCCATCCGTAATTTCACCGATGTCATAGACAGACGTTGTGGGGACATATTAGATCGGTTCCACAACTACATGTCCATGAGCCAGGGCAATGGTGGACGGTTGAGGCATCGATGTGGGCGTATGCCAGCAACAGCAGCAGCTGGCAGTCGTCGCGGACAACAACAGGGCCGCGGCCACCCCCATAGTGCCAGCAGCAGCCCAGCAATGCTGTGTCTGTGCTGTCATCAGACCGCCCCAGGAGACCATGTGCACGTGGCTCTGGACAGGCCTGACAGGGATCTGTGTCCAGTCAATGAACACCTGCTTCTGATGACAGTACCCAGTCTGGATTGGTACCGGATACGGTCCGTAGCACCCCTGCAAGGCACAGGTGCCATGTCCATGGCCAGAGACACTGATCTGTATGACCTGGCATGTACAGTCTGTGGCTGTCCACAAACACCGGTATATGGCAGCCATGAGGTGGAACTGTGTGCATCCATACACACATGCAAATTGACAACACCTAGGGCTACCGCACACACTGCATCAACATTGCCCCACCTTGTACTGCTGTCCCTCACCAACACACATACACATACATGTCAATTGGTGGTATCAGTGGCAGACTCAGGCATACCAAGTTCACACCCTGTGCATATGATGAAACTGTGCCACCTCCTGCAATCTGTAACATCAGTGCAGGTACAGGTTAACATGTTGCTGATGCACAGGGTGACTACATAGACGTGTAGTAATAGTATCATGTTGCTAACAGTACTGTGTGCTGATATAATTCTGGGTATATCCCAGCATGCCTGATGCAGTAAGGGTATGATCGTCTTGTACTGTTGTCTACACCCATGGTAAGTACCATAGTGTATCATCTGCACATGTTGGCATACTGGTGGTATGTCAACAGAAGGCTACATACATAGGTAGCACAGGGGATAAGGTAATGAAAGTATTGATACACAATGATGGACATGTAAACTGCAAGTGGCATGTTGCCCACATTGGACTCTGCAATGCGGAAGTTTGAGGATGTTGATATGTGTGCAGTACTACACGACTGGTACAGGACACACAGGAGCACCCTAGCACTGCAAGCTCACATCTCAAACCATGCTAGACAGCCCCAACACACAAAACTAACTTTCACAGGAGGGAGAGTCCCCATAAATGTCAGGGATACTGTGGTGGCAGGACAGGTAGCATACATCCTACTAAGTATGGAACCACTGAGTGAAGGCTCAGTGTCTGTTATTTGACATGTGTATTACTGTAGCTATGAGCACCTGGGTTTCCATCCAGTTATTGTACATCCTGACGGTACATGGTCTGTACAATTGTGTGCGCTGAGACTGGACCCTAGCCATCTGACCTGTGCATTTCCATGTACATGTGTATAGTGCCTGCATATTTGCACTGTTACCTACTGGAAGTGGTACAGCTTGTTTGTTGTACAATGGACTACATGCAGCCCTGCTTACTGTAGCTTTGTTTGCATGCATGTTTGCTTGCAGTTACCCGGGAACACTGATCCCACCTGCAATGCAGATTTTCAGAGCTTCTGTGGACTCCTAGTGACATCTGCATAGCTTACTATATGTATGTCCATGTCTCACTTGACAGAACGTCACTGTTTGTCCTGTTCACATGTACGCTGCCTGTGACACATTGCATATGACTTACCTGGCATTTGACCATGTGAGCAGTCATATATGCCAGTGCTAACTAATCACAGGCACTACATACTCACCTTCTGTACCTTGTTCCCCATTGGCCCTATGTGCTGTTAATCACCATGGCAATCACAATACTATGGTAGCATGTGCAAAGGTCACTTGTCAGTCACCTCTATGGTACAGTTGTGGAATATGTGGGTCATGTGGCAATGTCACAGCTGCCACATGTACACAGTCAACCCTCTCCCCTACACATGGACGTACAACACATGTATGAGATGCAACCACATAGCTAAACTGGGGACTAAGCACTCTGAACCCAGTACTGGCATAACCTGTCAGGTGGCATGAAATACTACAGTGACTACAATACCAGTCTGATGTAGACCTACACTGACAGCAATCCAAACACATGAACACACTGGGCCATTCGTGGAGTCTCAGAATAGCATCCTGCCTGAGCAGCAGACACCTCTGCAGCTGGCACACAGGCATACGTTAAGCCAGAACACACGTGCAACACATAGCACACAAATCCTGTGTGCCAAACAGTCACAGCCTGTACGGCTAGACAACACACCTGCTACAGTTGTGTTTGGTACCTTTATTGTCGGTACAGTGAGGTCCGCTCACCAGGCTGGACAAGGTGAAGGTCACAGTGATATGCCCGTGGGGCACTATGGTCCACCACATAACACAAGCATACAGGTCAGTCAGAGGCATGGACACATATGACTCAGTCATTGTCCATGCCACTATGGTTGACCTGTGATGTACCTCCCTGGACTACATGATAGGGAACATGGAAGGGCTCTCTGTGCATGTGGCACAGGCTGGTATGACCCTGACCTTGGTTGGCATCATACCCTCACCAAGAATGCTGAAGTATTACTGAATGCTGATGAATTACTGTAGCTACAACACCCTAGCTGAAAGGTTCCTAGCATGTAGTCACTGCATTACTATGGAACAACTTGTTACCACTCCCACAACACGTGAAAACATGCAGCACCTGTTCATCAACAACATGTAGACTATATGCCCCAGACCAGATGTGTATCCTTCGCTGCTAGGATGATACCATATACAACTCACACTGTATATACACATACCACATGCAGCACCTGCACAGAAGACCACAGTCATAATGTTATCCAGTGCAAATACCATGTATTCACATGTGGCAGGCGTCAGACACGGGAACTAATGAAGGTCACAGGTACATATATGTATTTGGCACACACATACATCATCTGTGTCCATTGCCATTACTGGCTTAATCGATGTCATGCATTATTGTGAACAACAACTCACACACATGGGCATTCTGTGCGACAAAAACACACGTGGCATGTATGGAATTCAAAGCCATAACTAACTGTGCTATGACAGTAGTGAGAGACGCAGTAGCAGAGCATACTATTTGCATTACTGGGAGATTTGCCCTCTTCTGCTGTACTTGTAGGGTGCTGACATCATCTCTGTGTAGAGATTGGAATATGCACCAGCTGGTGTGTTGTACTGGTTGCCAAAAGGGTCCGTTCTCTCACACATGTAATTGCACACACCCTACTTCCACCCCCCCTACACACACACACACACACACACACACACACACACACACACACACACACACACACTTGCCATTTGCAGGATTCAAACCCCTACCTAACTATGTTATGACACTCAAGACGGACGCATTAGCAGAGCGCGCTATTCACATTACTGGGAGGTTTCCCTTCTCCTGTTGTACTTATAGGGTGCTGACATCATCAGTGTTTAGAATGGGGAATGTGCATCTGTAGTGTGTTTTCCCAGTTGCCAAAAGGGATATTTCCCTCACACAGAATTGTACACATACTAACCCCCCTCACCCAAACACACACACTTGCCATTTGCAGGATTCAAACCCCTACCTAACTATGTTATGTTACTCAAGATGGACGCATTAGCAGAGCACGCTATTCACATTACTGGGAGGTTTCCCTTCTCCTGCTGTACTTACAGGGTGCTGACATCATCAGTGTTTAGAAAAGGGAATGTGCATCCTGTAGTGTGCTTTCCCAGTTGCCAAAAGGGACATTTCCCTCACACAGAATTGCACACACACTAACCCCCCCTCACCCAAACACACACACTTGCCATTTGCAGGATTCAAACCCCTACCTAACTATGTTATGACACTCAAGACAGACGCATTAGCAGAGTGAGCTATTCACATTACTGGGAGGTTTCCCTTCTCCTGCTGTACTTATAGGGTGCTGACATCATCAGTGTTTAGAAAGGGGAATGTGCATCTTGTAGTGTGTTCTCCTAGTTGCCAAAAGGGACATTTCTCTCACACATAATTGCACACACACTAACCCCCCTCACCCAAACACATACACTGAGCATTTGCAGGATTCAAAGCCCTACCTATGTTATGACACACAAGACGGACGCATTAGCGGAGCTCGCTATTCGCATTACTGGGAGGTTTCCCTTCTCCTGCTGTACTTATAGGGTGCTGACATCATCAGTGTTTAGAAAGGGGAATGTGCATCCTGTAGTGTGTTCTCCTAGTTGCCAAACGGAACATTTCTCTCACACAGAATTGCACACACACACACACACACACACACACACACACACACACACACACACACACACACACACACACTGAGCATTTGCAGGATTCAAACCCTACCTAACTATATTATGACACTTGAGGGAGACGCATTAGCAGAGCGCACTATCCGAATTACTGGGCATCTGTTCTGCACCTGCAGTATTTATAGGGTGCTGACATCATTATTTCTACAGAGGTATGTACATCTAGTACTACCTGTCAGGTGGGGGATAGCATATATATGCATTTTCAGCCACCTACTTCAGGGTCAGATATGCACATCAGCACTGGCAGGTTATGTTCTATACCATGCTGACCACAGGACCTGTAACACACAACACAACCAGTTCGGACCACCCACCCTCCACATCCAGGACACACACTTTGCTTCCCTGGGAACAGTGCCAAGATATGAAGGTGTTCACATACACCATTCCAGTTGTTAACGTCAGGTACAGGTATATTGTGTGTGGGAACTACTCAGGCCTCTACAACATTACCCCACAGCCACTACAATTTGCGAGTCCATGTGCTATGGCAGAACCACTCACCACAGCCACAAGGGGAAAAACATATTGCACCTGACCATCTGCAACATGGGTACTCACTGTTCCACACCAGAGGTAGACCACCATTGTTGATATCTGTACATACCCACCTTTTCCTGGACATCCATATCCCATCCCCACCCCCAGGCAAGGTTGTCACTGCAAACAAAGTGTATTTATCAAAAGCAGACTTTACACTTGTGAAGACTGGGGTGGAAGACTTCAAAGGACCCATGTTGGGGGAGTATACAGGCCACTCTGCATAATCCTTGACAATTGCATTCTATGAGCATGTGGAAGGTTTGCATTGATCATGCTGTCCCAAATATACCCATGACTCCTCCACAACAGGACACCTGTCAGGTGTACACCAGCCATATATGAGCTGTCCAACAGACAGAGTGAGCTAATACATTGCAGAGCAGTAGCCCACAGAGGGAGGACATCTCTGAACAGTACTGGCACGACACTTCAATCCCTCATAATCATCGCAACAAAGTGTTGACAGTGAAATTGTCCAGACACTGCAGATAAGGCTCCCCTCAGTCTGTTATTGACGCCCACTTACTGTTAGAGGTCCTCACCAACCCTCTTCCAGCACACACCATCAACATGGATGTGGCTTAGCAAATTCAACCCCTGGCATCTCCACTGTGTCTCTGCTTGATGGAGGCACAGCACACTAGCCTCACACGGTGCCTTATGTGAGCTACTTTACAGTGGCACAGTAGCCTACTGTACTGGGGAGGCAGACGCCAAGCACACTCTGGCTAAGCTGTCATTCCCTAGGGCAAACAGCCTAGTGTTGACCTCTACACTCATATGTTTAATTGTCAGATGCACAATATTTGTTGCTGATAGACTGTTTGCAGGTCTTTATTGCCATAGCATTCCCTGTTTCTATGAACAACTTGTGTATCTGTGGAAGATGTTTGAATAGGAGAGGGATCCACTATATCACTTATGTCTCTGTAGTCATTTAACTGTGTGCACTGGGCAGATTGCTGTAATGTGGTTGGTTCCTGGAATAACACGTACAAATACCAGATATGTGTGTCCAACTGCTAAACTGAGATTTGGCCTAAGTGTGTGAGCATGCCCAGTTCAGGCTTTCCATGGCATGTTGTCTGACATATGTCTCATTTATCACAGTCTGCGTGCATGCCCAGTGTGAGCTTTCCATATGCTGAACTCTGCAGCCCACCATATTTGTGGATGAGTGTGAACTTCAACAATATCTCACGTTTATGGTTGTGTGTTGTGTGTCATGTTGTGCACTTACTGTCCAACTGCTTTGTGTCTGAACACAACAGGGATTATACTGTGCCTGCAGGGTTTGCATGGGATACTTTGCATACAGTTGTCAACATCCTTTCATACTGACCTAACACTGTAGTACCGTATAGTGTACTGGTTCAGTACTTTCACTGTGGTGGACAGTATCCTGGGCTTTAGTCCTATCACTGCTTCACATTTTCATAGTGAGCACAACAGACTGGTTAGGGGCCAGTTGTGCACATCTGACCATGTTGCATTATGTTCAGATATGAACTACTTAAACCAGGCTTGTCCAACATTGGTAGTGTATTCCACAACATAGGTGTACATTGGCAAACTCTAGTGATGTGCCCTAGGCCATTTCAAATGCTAGTCGGAGAGTGTGTTTGTCCTTCGACACACAAGACATATGTCATGGTTAGTATACTGTGCCTCCATCTACCCGTGACATAACAGTGATATCCAGGGTAAACCTACCATCTCCCATCCACTCATCAAGATTCCTCTTGAGGAGAGTCGATGAGTGACTCTCTGGCTAACCTGTACTGGGAGTTTACTCAAGAGTGGGGGTGGCTTCTGTGTTATGGATCATTCAGTACAGCTTGTCCTATGTATGTCAGTGCTGGGGTTCAGGTCTCTCATGTGCATAGCTCACTGCCATTCAGATTGTACAAGGTGCAGCATGTTCATTGATTCCAGCTTGGACATGGCTTTATACATCAGGCACAGCTTGCCTCTGGGTGGGCAGTATGGCAGTGTGTGGAGCTGCAGTTTGTTTAATCAGGCAACACATGGCATCTGTTCAAGCTCTTTGATACTCCTGGTGAGGTACTTTTGGGGACTTTCCAGTTGATGGAGGTGTCTGCTGAGGAACATCCCACAGGGGCTATTGTAGTCAATTGTAACACTGATGAAGGGTGACTGCAGAGCCACAATGACCTCCCCTGATCTAGATCTGACAACCTTCATGATTAGGTGGGTATATGGTATGTTTCTGTAACCACTACAGCCACATGCTTGTCCAATGCAGGATATCTATCAACTTGTGTCCCCAGGTCTCTTATTACATGTTAAGTACTTAATGGGTTAATACCTATGTGGTAATTGGTGGGCACTTACTGTATATCCACAGGGGTTGACTATACACTTTTCTGCAATTAGCTTGCTAACATGGCTATGGCACCAGTTGTCTGTTTCTATGTGGCCCTTTTGTGGGATGCTTGTGTCAGCTGGAGGGTCAGATATGGTGGCCAGTTTGTAGTCCTCTGCAAACTTGTTCAGACACAGTCCTTCCATGTTGGCCTGTACCTATGGGACATATATACCAAACGAGGGAGGTCCCAGGACCAAGCCTTTTGGGATGCCAGTTATATCTGGTTTGTAGTCTGACATGGCTGCAGCATTTCTGACCATGTCAGTTCTGTCCTTGGTCTGGTTTGCAACCCCTCTACTGACATAGGGCTTTATATTTACGCTGGTGAGCTTATCTATAATGAACACGTGGGGTATTGTATGGAAGCCTTTGCAAGGTCCAGCTACGCTGTGTGGACCACATTCCCCTCATCAATTACCTTAATGACTGTTTCAAATGAGCCAAACATGTTTAAGGGGCAGGATCTGCACTTAAGAAAGCCACAATGGGTAGGGTCCAGTGTCAGTAGGTCCCCAATATCTTTATGTCTGCGGTACATGCTGATCCTTTCCATAGCTTTGCAGACCAAGCTTGTCAGGATTCTGGGGTGGTAGTTTGCAGTATCCATTCAGGCAACACCTTTGTTGAGAAGGACAACTGTTGTTGTACACTGCTCTTTGGGTACATATCCTGTGGTAAGGCTGACACTGAGCAGTAGTGTTATTTGGCATTCCATTCTTCTTGGAGTCCATGTTGGACTCAGTCCAGGACACCATCTCATACCATTGATGCTGTGTGTTTTGCTTTGTAGATGCTGGCTGTTACCTCAGCATCTGCAATGTCAGGGGGCCAGCACTCTGCTGGGATAGATATTTTGCATTTTTTGGGGGGGTTGCACTGCACCTGTCAGATTGGATGTTGGCAATATGTGTGTGTGTTTGGTATGTTGTTTGTAATATTTGAGTGATTCAGAGCATATCTGTGAATTCCCAACAAGGTTACTACCATCAGTTAAGAAAGCCTTGTGATTATCCTTAGTGTCCTGTACAATTTGTATCTTCATAGGTTCATAGGTTCATACTAGGCTATCCGCCCTAGGGCATTTATAAGCCTAGCCAGAGTATGTGTAGCTTTCGCCACCCCTTGCTATGTGAATATTATGGCCATTTATGGTTTACTTTACTGTGCCTCTGTCTGGACGTGACACAGTGAAGACCCCCAGTATACATCTACGATCATCCATCCACTTGGCAAGATTCCTGTTGTAGGGAGTCAGTGAGGGGCTCTGCCTAACATGGAGTGGGATTCTGTTTCAGGGTGTAGGGAGCCTCTGGGTTATGTATCTGTCCCTCCAGCACATCCTATTTCATTATGTGTTTAGGTTGATATCTCTCACTCTCACAGCTCCGATGGATTTGGGTTTTCTGGGGTGGAGCATGTCCATTACTCCTGTGTTGGACATGGCCTTGTACAACAGGCATACAACGCCTCTGTGTAGGCAGTATGTGACTGCATTCAGCTGGGGTGTCTACAGCCAGGCAGCATATGACATATATTTGAGACCCTTTATCCTCTTGGTGAGGTACCTTTGAGGTCTTTCTATCTGCTGCAGGTGTCGGGTAAGGTACATCCCAAATGAGGCATTGTACTAGATTATGGGTCTGATAAGAGAACAGTATAGGGGCACAATGACCTCTGTTGACGTAAATGTGAATCCTTTCATGATACGGTGTCCAATATAGACAGTCTTCCTAGCCACGTTGGCAATGTGAGTGACACATAACAGGTTACTGTCCACTTGTGCCCCTAGGTCCCCGATTACTCCTTCCATACATAATGGATTACCACCTATGTGGTAATTTGTGTGTACCTTGTTTGATATTTGGTGAGACATTCATACTGTCCAGTGTCTTCAGGACGGCTGGGTGGGGTTCCTGTATGTGAGAGTGTGGTCTGTAGCATGCTACAGACTGTACAGCAGTTTTGCCTACGGTTAGTTGCACATGGGTGGTCTCCGATGCTTTGTACATTGTCAGTTACCTGGACGTGTGGGTGTCTGTGCTGAACATGGATACTCCCCCTCCTTTTATGTTTTGGTCCAGGTTTTGGGGCCATAACACATGATATGAGGTATAACCTGGTAGTGCTGGTGTGCTGTCAGGAGCCTTGCTGCAAGTTTCTGTCACTGCATGGACATCGATGTTCTCCATATTGGGGAGGGCCTCGGGAGCATGCATATTGAGGTTTACACGTCTGATATTGGTCAGCATTACCCTTATGTTTCTTTCCACTTATGTTTTCTAGGGTGGTGGGTTAGTCTTTTCAGCCTTGCCTACGAAAGGCTCTATGGAGGTGGCAAGTGCCTTATCCAATATCCAGACGCCCAGGGGTAATAGGTGCAAGCCATCCCTGGAACAGCAGTGTGGCTTGTCAAGCATGACATCCCAAGCAGACAGACATTGGATCCCCTTGGAATGACACCAGTAATTGTGCTACTTGTTAAAGATGATCATTCTGTGTTTGTAATGTGGCATCATTCTTGGTGAGGGTAGGATGCTGCACACGGTCAGTGTCATACTGGCCTGGACTACATAATCGGAGAGCTCATCTATGTCTCTTTTCATGTAGTTCGGGGAGGTACATCTCAGGTCATTCACGCCAGCATGGACAATGACTGCATCATATTTCTACTTGCTTTGGGGTGACCTGCGTACTTCTGTTATGTGGCGTATTGTAGCAGCCTACAGGCAGCTTACTGTACCCTTTCCCTTGTTCAGTCTGGTGAGCGGGACATCAGTGTGTCTGACTGTGGAGTCACCTATTACAACTGTATCAGGCATGTTGTTTCTCCTTCTGGCCTGTGACTGTTTGGCACACCAGCTTTGTGTACTATGTGTTGCATGTGCTGTTTGGAGGTAGTGGTTGCTTGGGTGTCTGCTTTCGAGGCCTCTGTTAATGTGGTGTGTTTGTAATTAGGGCCTCCGGGAATGTTTTTCTGTGTTTATGTCTTTGGTTTGCAGTTGTGATAGGTCTATGTGAGACTGGGTTTGTGGTGTGTGTGGTTATCTTCTCCTCCTGACTAGTTTTGACAGTATTGAGTTGAGAGTGCTCAGCCTCCGGTTTGGATAAATGGTTGCATCTCTCACATATATTTGTATTTCTTGGGGGGAGGTGAGGGTTGTCTGTGTACTTGGGGCAGGTGTAATATTGCCTCAAGATTCACAGATTCAACTTGTTGTAGCTGGCCTTAGTGGATTGTATGTGTGGACATATTTTATTGTCATACTACTGATCAGTGATTACTTCCCTTTTTATGTTTGCTCTATCATGTAGTAGCTTCCTCATTCTCTTGCATGGTTTGGTAATGGCTGGAGTCCACCATGCCAGATGCCTGCGTGTATGGCATTGTGTCTTGGTTTTATTTGGGATTGTATAATCCAAGCATTCCTGGCAGTGTTCATGGAATGCCTGTATAACTTGTTCTGAGGTGTGGCCCATATTTTGCACCTGCACAGGGCCTTTAATGGATTCCACATCAGTTTGGAGGAGTGCAACTTTTGCTTTACACATGTTTTTCACTGTGGTTTTCTGGCCAGGGACTGTGGTCAGGATGTGTATATCCGGTGTGATTACTCTATGGTCTGGTCTTACCAGTGAGGGATACACTTCTCATCTTGCCATCCAGTACCCATGTTGCTGATTATCACATCCGGTATGCTTAGCCCTCTTGTGGGAGTGGTACGTTGTTCCTGGGCATTTTGGTTTATGGATTCTAGGAACTTTTGTCCTACAGTGTTGGAGCTAGTATAATGCTCCCAGTCTATGTTTGGGTATTTTCAGTCACCCAATATAATGTGGTTTGGAGGGATTTATATATTCATGTATTCCAACATAGGCTAAATGCAGTTCCTGGTGTTAGGATGGTAGTCTGTAGCAGGCTATAAACTGGGAGGCAGTTTTAGCCACTGTTACTTGACCATGGCTAGTCCATGCTGCTTCTTCTTGTGGTACCAACATGGGGGTGTGGTTATCCTTGACAATTATTGCTAGTCACTCTCCTTTTGTAGCTTGTTCCATGTTTTGAGGCTGTACAGCACAGTATGAGGTGTAACCTGGTAGTGTTAGGGTGCTGTTGTGAGCCTTGACCCAGTTTTCTGTTACAGGACAGATATCAACATTCTCCATACTGAGGGAGTTTAGACTGCATGCATCTTGCTGTTTAGACTTCTGGCATTGGGTAGCATTACATCTAGGTTCTTATCCCTTGTGATACCTATGAAGGTGGGTTTGTGTTTTGAGCCTTACCTATTCAAGGCACGCTGTGGGTAACAACAGCCTTTGCCAGTATCCATAAGGCCTGGACTGATAGGTGCACGCCACCCCTAGCAGGTGGAGCATCATGTCATGCTCAGCATGTCATCCCAGGCTGGCACACACTGGATCCCCTTTGACTAACTGCAATACTTCAGCCAATTATTGCAATTGATCATCTCATCGTCATATTGTGGCATCATGCTTGGCGAGGGTAGGATGTTAGTCAGGGTCATCAAGTTTGCATATACTACATGGTGTTACATTGCTTAACACATGGCATTCATGCCTCAGGTGGTGCTGCAGGGCTGCCTCTGTCAGATGCACATACTACACTCCCTGTACATGTTTGAGAGCAGGTTATGTCATTTTAGGCATCCCTGTTATTATATGAGTGAGTCAGAGAGGGGTATCATTCCCAGGGTTCCTACTGAGCCAGTGTATATGCTATGTGTTGCCTCTTTGCCAAGCCCAGGGCATACTGGGCATGCCTCCTTCTGCCTACTGGGGCAGGCTCAGGTTGTTCCTCCTCCGAGTCACGCTCTGCCTGTGATGGCCTTGGCAATGGTGGGGGGCTGTTTGGCCCGGCTCTATGCTGGTCCTGCTGCAGCTGTTTTCGCAAGATCATATTATGTAGCATAGCACAAACCATGACAATTTGGGTGGTACGTGTAGTTGGTGAGTACTGCAAGGCTCCACCAGATGTGTCCAGACACCGGGACCATGACTTGAGCAGCCCAAACACACGCTCTATTACATTACGTGTTTGTGCGTGTGCCTCATTATGGCGTTCCTGTTCAGGTGTGTGTGCGTTTCTGATGGGTGTCATCAGCCACAGCTCCAGTGCATAACCTGCATCCCCCACTAGGTGTCCATGTAGGATGTCCCCACTGGCAAATGCCTGGTACAGCTGCGTCAAATGCCAGATATGGGAATCATGGTAGCTCCCAGGGCAGCCAGCACACACATTCATTATTATGCCCTGGGCATCACACACGACCTGGCAGTTGATGGAGGGGAAGCCCTTGCAGTTAATGTAGGCCCTACCCCGCTCACCGGCTGGTGCTTTGATGCGTATGTGCGTGCAGTCTATTGCACCCACTACCTCAGGGTATTCCGTTATTTGCTGGAAGAGACGCATATTGCTGGCCAATACCTCACGGGCATTGGGGAAATATACATGATCACCGACATGTGCTGACATGGCATCCAGGAACTGGTGCAGTACCCTGGAGGCTGATGCCTGAGATATCCCCATCATATCACCAGTTGGTCTCTGGAAGGTACCTGTTGCTAGTATTCTTAGGCCAACACATACCTTGGTTTCCACTGGGATGGGTTCCCCTCTGTTGGTTCTGTGTGTGAGGCGTGGCCTGCACAGCTCAACAATTTGCTGCAGGAGGTCTCTGTCCACTCTATAGCACTCCACTATCTCCAGCTCATGTAACCCGTGGTAGGTGACCCTGGGCCTGTACACTCCTCTCCGTCTCCTCACTGTCGGTTGTCTGGCACCATTTGCATTGTCACCACCCTCAGCAAGTAGCCCATGTCTCCTTATGACAGCTATGGCAGCCCCTAGCATTTCTGCTCTGAGTTCAGCTTTTTCAGTTTTCACTTCTAATAGCTTACTCCTGTCTTGCAGTGTCTCTTGAGAGAAACATCCTGCACTGCTGTTTGCAGAGTTTTAAGTGGTTGGCTGGGCTACTATTCTGCCTGTGTAATTGCCTGCTTCTAATTGTTTTCACCTGCTAGCTCCAGCAGTATTCCCTGCCAGCTTCCTACTAATTCTGTTGCTTCCTGTTTCCTTTCTGTTTCCTCAGGGAGGAGCAATGCGCATACCAGCAGAAACACGCTCACAGTGGCTTACATGTGCGCACACATGCTTACACGGTTTAGAATCGTCTTATTCGGATTAAAATGCGCACACACCAGCGCAAACAGTCTTACAAATCTGCCAACAGGCTCCCACATGCTCAGTCTGCCTTACAAGCGTGCAAACTGCCCTACTCACGCCTCATGGTGCGCTGCGATGCACGCCAACAAGAAACTTTGGTGTAAGCAACAGTGTACACCTTCCATTTCTTGACTTTCCCATGCTTATCTTGTGGCACTCCTCTTTCCATGATATGTGTCTGACATCTGTCATGTAACACTGACCTCCAATGAACTGCATTTCTTTCTGCCATTCCCCCCTGTGATGTCACCTATCTCCTACTCTATTCCTCCCCCTTATGTATCTCTTACACTACCCAGAATGTGCTCATTTGCTATGTGACCGTGGTATTCAGTATCCTAACACTCATTTACATCAGATTGCCTACTAATGCTTAGTTACATGTCTTAGACTCAGCTTCCCCCCTTAGCAACCACTAAACAGTGGCCATGTTGTTTTTGGTCTGCTGGTCCCTGCATTGTAAATCCATGTATTGCATAAAACCCACATTTGTGGGTTTATAACCTTCATTTTTATGTTTTATATAGTGCAGCCCGTTTGCGCGGGGCTGCGCTGCATTTAAATTATTTATTTCTTATATTTGCATCGGGGTACCTTGCCAATGGCCACATATTTGGCCATTGGCATGCTGCCTGACACATATGCACCCTTTATTTGGAGCTGACATGGCTCCATTGTGTTATTGCGAAAGCGTGCTCAGTTGTCAACTGAGTACATTTCTGCAGCTAAAACTCTTACACAGGCTGCTTTGGGCTTCCTGGATCGCTAATCTACCTCATTTGCATGCCTTTCGGCTGCAAGTGAGGTGATTAGCATATCCACGCCCACTCCGTGTAAGAGACGTTTTAGCTGGTCTCTTATATGGAATTTCGGGCTGTTCCTGGATTGCGAGGTCTGCAGGGAGTCTTACACTACTCTTAGACTCCGTGCAAGCCTTCGTGAATCCTGCCCGCTTTCTATTCCTATGAATTGTTTTTTTTTTACTTTTCACTCTGCATTGCATTAAACATATAAAAGTGTTCTTAAAAGGCAGCTGCTCTCTTCTTAAATCGGGTTATGTTTCAAAGGAGTCTTTGGACCAGCCCACCTATCTGTTTACCAAACGGTAAATAAATATATGCTCTGAGGTTAAGAAACACACTATTAAAATTAACAGTGGTACTAATTTAATACTCAGAAAAATGATAGAGAAAGAGATTTATCCAAATAAATTACTTCATGTCAGCTTTTATCAAGCACCCAGCACTTGAAAGAACACTTCAAAACTTGGAATACTTACAGCTGACCATAGGACACAATCAGTTTTCTAGTGAGTGGAAGTGCAGAGACCAATGAGGCATAACCCACCACTGCTAACACAAGTCAAGGAAGGGACTGCATGATAAAATGCACTAGTGATGCCATAAATGCATCATACTGTATATGCTCCATGCAGCTTTAAAAAGATGTTATGTACTCACCATAACATTCCATGTTTGTTGTCCATAATCTCACCTTTATTCTTGCTAGTTGGGTTTGGAACGGAGCATCGGTTCTGACTCGGCCTTTTTACTAAAGCTTGAGAGCTTCCATTGGCTTGAGACTATACCCTATCCCGTGATGCCTAGAGAAGGTTACCCAGATCTTGTTTGCAAACCAACAAATTAGAACTCATACTTTGAACATCGTGTTAGTCATGCTTAGCCTAAGTCTTATGAGGCAAGAAGGGAACTGGAGCACATTTGTAACCAATCCAAAAATTCCTCTCGATCCTCCAGGAGCGAAGGTAGGGGTAAGGAGAGTGGGATGCAAGAATGAAGGCAAGATTATGGACAACAAACATGGAACGTTATGGTGAGTACATAACTTCTTTATGTTATGCTGTCCTATCTCACCTTCATTCTTGCTAGTTGGGACAGCGTCCCCAGCACCTTCTTTCTTGGGTGGCTCAAGAGAATAAGCTGTTCAGAACAGTAGAACCAAAGGAAACCCTGTTCCGGCAGGCCACGTCTGCTTTGCAATGAGTGATAAAGGTTTGAACCATGTGGCTGCAGCACAGATTGAGGCCATAGGTAATCTGGCCTGAAAGGCGGTTGAAGTTGACATAGGTCTTGTTGAGTGGCCTCTAATCTTTCTTGGCAATTGTTTACTCTGAGAATTATATGCATTATATGCACAAGAAATAGTGTCAGTAAGCCATTTCAAAAAAGCAACTTTTGAAACTGGTGAGCCTTTTCTGATGTCTAAGAAGGAGATGAATAATTGATCAAATTTTCTAAACTCCTTGTTTCTATGCAAGTAGAAACATAGCTGCCTGTGTACATCTAACTGGTGAAGCTTATATTCTGCCTTGTTGTCATAATTTGGAAAAAAGACAGGCAGGTCAATGGAATGATTCAAATTGGTCTCAGAACATACTTTGGGAAGGAATGAAGGATTTGCTTTAAGAGAGACTTTGTCTTTGTAAAAAACTAAACAGCGTATGGACAGAGCTTGCAGTTCTGAAACCCTCCTAGCTGAAGTAATAGCTGTCAAAAAGACAGTCTTCCAGGTTAGAAATTTTAGTTCACAGGAGGAAGCTGGCTCATATTGAGGGAGAATCAGAGTAGTCAGTACCAAACTGAAGTCCCAAGGAGGTGGTGGTTCCCTTATTGGAGGCCTTAGTAGGAATGTTCCTCTCAGGAAGGTTTTACACAATCTGTGAGACATTATTTTTGATCCCATGTCTCCTACATGGTAGATGGATATGGCAGCTAATTGTATTCATACAGTAGCTGTAGATGCACCTCTACTAGAAATCTCTGTTAAAAATTCTAAAATCGTAGTTACAGGGGCTGTGAAGTGGCCTGTGTGATTCTTGGAAGCCCAACAAGAAAACCTTTTCCATTGCTAGCATACAGTTTCCTAGTTGCAGTCTTATGGGATGAAACCAGAATGTGTCGCACTGCAGGGGATATGTCCAGAAGCCTGGCTAAGATTGGAAGGGAGCAGCCAAGCTGTGAGCTTGAGGATTTGAATAGAGGGATGGAGTGTTCCTGACTGATGGGTCAGAAGATCTGGTACCGGGTCCAAAATCCACAGCTCCTCCCGGAGATGGAGCCATAGAAAAGGGAACCAGATTTGACAAGGCAGTGGCAAAGCGATGAGAATCAGCCTGCAACTCAACACTATGGCTTTCTGTAGATCTTTGGGGATTAGTGGAAATGCATAAAGAAGTCCCTGGGGCCAGTCGTGAACAAGTGCATCCCTTGGAGACTTCCCTTGAAGGGGATCATGGCAAGGTAGCTGTTGCATTTGGAGTTCATGGACATGGCAAAGAGGTCACAGCAAGGCTGGCTCCACTTGCAAAAAATTTGGTTTGCAACTTCCTCTTTCAGGGACTGCTCATGAGGCATGAGAATTGCCCTCCTTAATTTGTCCACTACCACATTGGATTTCCCCAGGATGTGCATTGCAATCAGAAAATGTTGAGAAGATATTGTCCATTGCCATACTCTCCGAGCCTCTCAACACAGGGGGGTAGGATCTGGTTCTGCCTTGTTTGTTGATGTACCACACCATGGACATATTGTCTGTCTGTATTGCAATCGTACCTGGTGGAAGAGAGTTCTGGAATGCTTGCAATGCCAGAAGCACTGCTCTCATCTCTAGGACACTGATGTGCAAGAGGTATTCATGTTCCTGCCAAGTCCCTTGGACAGTCTGTCCCAGATAATGCCCCCCCCCACCCTATCTGGGAAGCATCCATGGTCAATGCAGCTACAGGCTGAGGGAAAGTAAATGGCCTGCCTATCTTTACCTGTGTGGACTGAAGCCACCATCATAGGTCCTTCTTGCAGGTGTCATAATGAGGATCTTGTGTGACATGGGTAACTCCTGCATGGACCACTGAGCAAAGAGTAGCCACTGTAGTACTCTCATGTGTAGATGTGCCAGTGGAACTAATATTATCACAGCTGCCATTGAACCCAGAACCTTTAGAACAAATTTTGCCTGTACTTTCTTTTTCAAGAGCAAGACTGATACTTGATGGCACAGCATTTGTACTCTTTGGTGAGGCAGTTTTGCTACCGTGTCTTTTGTGTTTAAATCTGCTCCTATGAATATGCTGTGAAGGCAACATGGCAGATTTTTCAAAATTTATAGTAATGCCCAGTTCCAAGCATAGGTGAATGGTGGTGTCTCTTGCCTTGGTCAGTAAATTCTCGATGGTGGCGGTCAGGAGCCAGTCGTCTAAGTATGGAAACACCCAGAATCCTAGACGCCTCAGGTGAGTCGTGACTACTGCCATGCATTTGGTAAACACTCTGGGGGCTGTAGTGAGACCAAAGGACAGAGCTCTGAATTGGTAATGACTGGCTCCCAGCCGGAAGCGTAGATATTTCCTGGATCGCCTGTCCATCTTTATATGGTAGTATGCATGCTGAAGATCGATGGAGCACATCCAATTGTCTCATCCCAGACAAGAGAGTATAGACTGCAGTGTCACCATCCAGAACTTTGCTTTCTTGGACTTGTTCAGTCTGCTGAGATCCAAGATGGGTCTCCAGTCCCCTATCTTCTTTGGAACTAAAAAGAACCTTGAGTAAGTTCTAGATCCAATTTGGTCTGTGGGGACTTCTTTGATTACTCTTTTTCTTAGCAATCTTTGAATCTCCAGGGTTGCTTGATCCCTTTGACAGGGTGGAATGTCTAGAACTGATCTTGATTGTGGGGTGGGGTAGAAAAGGGTATGATGTATCCCCCTGGATATTATCGACTGTACCCATTTGCCTTGAGTGATGTTTAGCCAGGCTATTGGATACAGTGACAGTCTGCCCCCGACTGCCTCCAGAGGTGGACAGATAGGCCTCCTTTCAAGAGTGCTGGAAGGGCCTGCCAGAGAACCTATCTCTGTCACCCTGATTTTGTGGATCCCCTCTGCTGCAAGGAAGGCATCTTCCATTACTGTTTCCCCCTCTGCCCCTGAGGGAAAATTCACCACGTGCATCAGGCGATGCTCTTTGGGATTTATGGATCCACATCTTCCCGCCCTTCTGGCCTTTGGGGTAAGGCCTGGTAGGGACGGAAAAACGTACTCCCACAGCAGACAGAATTTTGCCTTTTTGTTTGCACCTGGTCAGAGTCTCTTTAACTTTTGGCCCAAATAAGGATGAGCCCTCAAAAGGGGTGTTTATGAAGGAAGACTTAAAGGGCTCAGCAAACTCGCAAAGGTGCAGCCAGGAATGCCTCCTCAGGGCTATTCCTGTGCCTGCTGCCCTACTCGCTCTATTGGCTGTGTAAGAGATGAGCCACATAGAGGAGTTGATTACAGAACTTAAGGTAGCAAGCAGAGATGTCACCTTGCCTGACACCCCCGCAGCTGTAGAACCTTGGGCAGTATCTCCTAACTCCTTTAGGAGATCCCTTTGAAGTTTGGCAAAGTGGGTTAAGTAATTCAGTGACCTGAGAGTAAAGGCCGCTGATGAGATCATCTGCTTCCCTTATCTGTCCATTGTTCGAGATTCCGTATTTGGTGGATAGACAGATGAAGATGTCTCAGCTAACTCCTTTTTGGTGGCTGCCGCCACCACCATACCATCTACCAGAACACCCTTTGTCAAAAATTCCTTGTCCGATGGGGCAGTTATGAACCTGTTGGGCCTCCTCAGAACAGGTTCCACAGATTCTGGGGAGTCCCACGCCTTTCAACTTACTACACCAATGAGTTGATCGAAAGGCAGAGACACCCAAGAGGTGGAAGGTTGAGATCCAAATGCCTCCAGGTATACGGACTCATCCTCAGTAGGGGTAAGGGTCTTCCAGCCACCTCTCTGCTTCAGGATCTCTAGGATGTCTGAAAAGGAGACACCCTCAGAGGGTAAACTTGGAGACCCTTCTGAATCCTCTAAATCTGTATCTGAGGTGACAGACTCCTAGGGGGAGTCTAGATGTTTCCTCTTACAAGTTCTCTTCTGAGGGACCTCTCTGGAGGGATCCTCTGGTGAGGTTTCAAAAGAGAAAGACTCACCCAATGGGGCGGCCTGAGGCACTGGTTCTCTACTCCTGGGGGGGGGGGGTGGAACACAGGGAGGAGCCGGCTCTTTTGGAGGAAGAGTGCCTGGATCCAAGGGTGGAGCCGCCAGGGGTGACAGCATACTCCTTAACACCTCAAAGGCACCACGACCCAGGTCTGAGGGGGCCTCTGGCTCCGAAGAGCCCAGAGACTTCCCCCATACCAAGGAGATGGGCTTCAAGGCCGATGTAGGTGACAAGCTCACCTGCGCTGATGCCCTTAGAGGTAAAACCGGATCCAACAAAGGTCCGATCCAACTCTCCTCCCCCGACCTGATGGGGGAACATCCGTTCCTAGACTCTTTGACAGAAGATGGAACCGAAGAGGTCGAAGCAGAGGTCAGGGCTGAAAGCCCACAGGTAAATCTCAGACTTGACGTTTCCACCACAAAGAAATCCAAGCACTCCGGCTCTGAAACCGCTTGGGTTGGAGGAGGAAGAGAAGAAGGGGCAGTAGTAGGTGTCAATTCCACTTCCTTATGGGCTAGACTCGAAAGGATCTTGGCCAGATCCGGAGTCCGAAGCAACTTCTTGACCACCTGCTCCACATCATCTGACAGACTCCTGGAGAATCGGGAGGACGGGGCTGAGGACTTAACACTACCAGCTACTGACTGCAACAGAGGCAACTGAGGGACTGAGGATATCGGCTCCAAGGTTGAAGACTGGCTCCATCTTTGGCTCCTGGTCAGTTCAAATAAAACCTGTGGAACCAAAGGAGAAGGTTTCTTGGGCCCAAAAGCCTTTGGGTCCTAAGTTGTATCTTAAGCTACCTTTCTAGCTGGCTCAGAAGCTGGAGCCGAAGAAGAAGCTCTCTTAATAGACTTGTCATATTTAGGAGATTATGAAGGTTTTGAAGAGGTCTGGGTACCTTCTAATGCCTCGTTAAAAGGAGCTTTAAGCAAACCCCTAGCTATCAGCTTGTTTTTACATTCCTGCACAACCCTTGAACTAAAACCATGGCAGATTGAGCAGCACATGTACTTGGCCTAGGTAATAGACACAACTAGTGTGCCCGTCAGTTAAAGACATCTTCTGTGTGCAGGAGTCACCTTTTTTAAAACCTGACTGCTTAACTTTTTCACCTTCCTTGGACATAGTGGAAAAAATCAGAACACAACAACACTGTCCAGGAAAATATGAAAATATTGCTACTAGCAACTAATAAAGTATTCACTGGTAAAGTCTAGTCACTATGACAAAAATAGCAATTTGAAAACTACTCTAATTTTTTTTTTTTGTAACAAACACTATTTTTTAACAATCACGCAGGGAGAGAGGGGACTAGAGGAGAGGTCTCTAACTAGAATGACAAACTCCTCTAACCAGAGGAGACGTCTCTAAGTAAAATGACGAAACCTCTTAAGGGAAAGGAAGTAGAAAAGGGGAAGCCCTCTAACTTAAACGGGCTGAAGAAGAATAAGAACAATGAACCCTCTAACTAAAACAGATTTGATGGGTAAAATAAAACTTTAGAGACAGGATGGGGAGGTTGTACGCCTAACGACAGGGACGGCCAACCACAACAGAACCCAACAGGTGATAAATTCAACAACTAGCAACAAGTGGAAGCTAAACACTCAAATAACAATTAATGTAACAATTCTATATCAAAAAACCTCTAAGACAGCAGAAAATAGACTGAAAAAATACTTCACTTAGCCTGAGCCTAGTGAGAAGCACCGGATCTAGTTTAGCGGCAAATGAGATCTGGGTAACCTTCTCTAGGCATCATGGGAATGGGTATAGCCTCGAGCCAGTGAAAGCTCTCGAGCTTTAGTAAAAAGGCTGAGTTGGAACCGATGCTTGGTCCCGAACCCAACCAGCAAGAATGAAGGCGAGATAGGACAACATAACATCTGGTGTTTAAGAAGGAAAATGAATGGAAATGGAACATGTAGAAGTTTTAAATCTCTTGTCCGATTTAATGCTAATAGTTTTCTCTGTCAGCAAGCATCTTCTTCTGTACAGCTTCTAGATGGTAAAATTTAAACTCTACAAATTTTTAATTATTTGAGGGGGAGGGGTAAATAAACCCCCAAATGAAAATTCACAAAGACGACAGTACATAATATATATCTACAGTTAATTTTTAGTCATATATTGAAATATTGTTAATAAACCAAAGCAAAAAAAAACAAGTGTCACTCCAGTTATTAAAACTGTTGCGATCTATCACGCAACATTACTGTCAGTTCAGCCATCATAGTTCTCTGGTATTTCAAAAGAAATGGGAACGTCACTAAATCCAATTCAGCACTAATACTAGAATGCAACAGAAACAGGCTTCATACTCTACTGCTTTTTTGTAGACATCAATGGCTTTGTCCGTTTCTCCCACCAACAAATGTATCTTCCCCAGCATTAGAAAGGTCTTGTCATGTTTGCTGTACTGCAAAGCCAGGTTCAGCTGTTCCTTTGCCTGGAAAATATAGGCAGATTATCAGTGACAGACACACACAAAAACATAAGAAACAAACAGCAACCAAGTTAGAATAGCTGTACCATAAAACATCTCAAGGTTATTCATGATGCAAGTTAAGGGTAGTGAACAAAGAAATATAAGAAATGAAAGGCAACTACCTTAACAGCTGCTAGGAATAAAATGAGAAGAAACCACAGCCTTCCCTTGGACCTACACCAAGTAAAATACATGCTATAAGGATAAAATTAATGAAGAAGTGTTATGACCAAACCCAAAGGATGTTAGCATGTCACAGTGACAGAAATAAAGTGGCAAGCAGCAACCTTTCAAAGGATTTATATATGCTGTAAGATCTTAAAAAGTCACTGGAGGTAGAAAATGTCAAAACACTTTTATCTGCAGCATGAAATGAAAAACAAAAAGAAAATATAGCCAAAGTTGCTTTCACAGTTAATTCCACAAATTATTTACAATATATACACCACTTTCTACATAAGGTGACAGCTCTGTTTTTCAGTTGTTCGGAATTTGGAAACTTATGATGACAGTGACCTAACTTTTGACCAACGTTTCTATTGTTATAAAAACATCCTTCTACACTGCATAGGTTATGAACAAAGGGATTGAGTTTAGCTCTAGCAATGTCACTGTACCCCTTTACTCAACCCTCATTAGGCCAATCATTGAATATAATGCCCCCATTGGCATGTATCTGTCCAGAAACATGGAACAACTGGAACACCCACAGAGATACCTTACTAACAGGATACAAGGCCTAAAGAACATGTCATATGTGGACCGACTCAAAGCCCTATACCCGTACTCAGTATCCTACAGACTGCTAACACGTGGCCTGTGTTGGGCATACAAAAGATCCTCCGACTCATTACTGATGGATTTACTGCACATCGGCAAGTCAAATGGCATCAGAAATACTCAGCCTATGGATCCAAACCTCTTCTACAATATCAACAGAATGGTTTGGAGGGACAGATATATTTTGCAGTGGACACTGTAAATGTGGAACATACTCCTCATCCACATAAAACAAAGTTCATCCCTGTCCATTTTCAAGCACAACATAGATCTACGGATGGGAAACAGAAAATTTACCCCATGATTGCTCCCCATACTATCAATGGACAGAGACAGTTCCTAAATGCTTTATCCCATGCACGGTTTCCCTCAAACTATCTAGGGTATGATCACAGTTATTCTTATTGGGGGTAATATAGAATTATTGACCATGGAATAGCAAGGCCAATCTATAACCTAATGGGATAGGTTATTTCAAGCACAAACAGGGAAGTTGGCTAGGCTTAAAATGTCCCTCAAGGGTGGCTAGCCTAGTGCTTACCTATGAACCTATGAGAAGAAAAATGGGGTCTTATTTTGTTCATCCCCTTTTCATCGATATATCACCTGGTATGCAGCTGTAAATTTAATCTTTAGCAGTGTCAGGGGTTTATCTGAATAGCAAGTGCGTGCATGTACTTGTATGTGACTTGGTTCTGTTAAGCAGTGCATGTCGGTACACAGCAGAGTGTTTAGTGTGTATGTGCAACAGACTGTGTGCAAATGTTTGTATGTATGTATTTGCATCTGAGTGTGCCAGTGGGTTTATGTGGGTAAGGAAGTCTATCACAAGATCACCAAATAGTGATGTTGGGAAATGTTTCCTTTTCTCCACTGTTCTGTAGTCTTGAGTTACTACATATAAAGTTGTAATGGTGTGACAGGCACAACCCCCCACCACATGGGAGGGAGGCACATGCTTTTATATGTTTTCCTGTTTTTGCTTTAACTTTCCAGCAATGCATTTTATGACAGAATATGATGACATGTTTTCTACTCTTAAATGATAATACAATCACAGACACACATATATGTGCATCACACATATACACATATGTAGTGGAATACTGGCCCCCAAACAAGCACTGTGGGATCTACGGAGCTGCAGTGTTGGTATAGTGCCCTCTAATGACAGCTTTGGTGACAGTATAATTAGAGTGTTGGAACAGTGTGAAAGGAAAAACATGCATACTTGTCCATAGATCAAGTGGCCACACCTCCATCTTATAAAAGGAAGAGATCTGAAGAGGGAGAGAGAGACTGACCTGTGGCATGAGACATAGGTGAGAGGACAGATGGACAGGAAACAACCACTGTTCAAGAGCGTAGCCCTTACTGAAGAGAGATACAAGGGCTGGGGGCCTGTAACAATAGTTATACAGATTAAAAGCAGAACATCACAAACAGATGTGCTTTGATTTGTTACGGTCCAAGTTATCACATGTTGAATGAGCATAATTCACAAGCTTTTATTCTGTTTTGGACTACCTTGAATTTAAAATGCTGATGTGGAAGCGTTCAAAATTTGTCTGGAAATGCTGAACATTTTATTTTTAAAGGTAGAAGTAAAACCTAATGCATTACTTATTGCAGCTTCAATGTATTCTGTGTTGAATTTCCCTCACAAGAAAAAAAGTGGGCCAGAAACATTTGGAACAATAAGCCAACAGTGAATGATGCTATACATGTGTTCTCATTCTGCTAACTCCTCCTAAAAATACAGAATGGATAGTCTTCAGCAGGCAACGTTTGGTCAAATCCATACAAAGCTGCAATACTTTGTGTTCCTGCACTGCTGCCTGGAAGTGCTAATATAATAAGAATTAAATTTCTCCAATGTAGAAGGACAGACTTGAGTATGAGCTTGCTGAGAGATACTGCTACCTTTTTGGTAAAATTTGATTTCTGATATAACTAAAACAAAAAGGTGTAAAAATACTGAGTTACTTAGAATCTAACAAGAATGAAGAACAGAGTGGTATATTCTAAAGAAGGGATGTGCATTACAATGAGAAAGCGGTTTGAAGAAATCACCCATTCCCAAACCCTCATGGCCTCCCTGCACAATGGGAATGAATGGGCTCCCCCCTGTTGTTGATGTACCAAACCACAGACATATTGTCCATCAGAATTGCAACTGTCTCCAGAAGAAGACAGTCCTGAAAGGCTTGCAACGTGACAAGGACCACCCTCATCTCCAGTATATTTATGTGCAATTTGGTCTCTGTCATGGACCAAGTGCCTTGGACCATCTTCCCCTGGAAATGCCCCCCCACCACCATAACAGGGAAGTGTCTGTGGTCACTATGGCCATAGGTGGGGGAAGAATGAAAAGTCTTCCAAGATGGAGGTCATCTGTAATGATCCAGCATTGCAGATGACAACTCAGAGTTAACCTGACTGGGGTTGACAACGGATGGCACCAAATAGACCAATGTACCACTAGGGTCCACTTGAGATCTCACCTCAAGAACCTGGCTAGGGATACTAGAAGAATGACAGCTGACATGGATCCTACGGCCATGAGGACCAGTCCAGATGGTGGTGTTGGGGTGTCTAGCAAAATCTGAACCTGCTGTCTCAAGGACCTTATTATCTGGGGAGTGGGACTGCTATTTCTGTGATTGTGTTCAATTGCATCCCTATGAATTTGATATCCTCTACAGGAGCCATCATGGATTCACAGTGTTCACTGTGATTACCAGGTGATGGAACAGGTGCAACATAACTTGAACAGCCTGAAGCAGTTGATTGGTTGCAGGTGCTGTTAGAAGACAATCATCCAGGTAAGGAAACACATGGAATCTTTGCAGATGGAGGTGAGCTGCAACCACTGCCATGCATTTGGTGAAAATCCAGGGGGCAATGGTGAGACCAAAGGGCAGTGCTCTGAACTGGTAATGACTGGCCCCCAGTCTGAAGTGCAGAAATCTCCTGGCGTGAATGTCTACTTTGATGTGATAGTATGTGTCCTGGAGATCTACAGAGTACATCCAGTCATCCTTGAGCAGAAGTGGCAGAATGGACTGTACCATAACCATGCAGAATGTTGACTTCTTTACAAATAAATTCAAACTGCTCAGATCCAAGATGGGTCGTAGGTCCCCTGTCTTCTTTGGCACCAAAAAGAAGCATGAGTAAGTTCTGCATCCTAGTTGTTCAGTTGGGGCCTGCTGGATGACTCTTTTTGTCTAGAAGTTTTTAAACGTTTAGAAGGGCACTCTCCCTCTGACTGATTGTCATGTCAGGGAGATATGTCTCAGAACTGGGAGGGGGAAGGGAATGGGAATATAGTAACCTCTAGAAATTATATTTAACACCCAGGTGTCACTTGTTATGCTTGTCCAGGCTTCTGGATGCAATAAGAGTCTGCCACAACTGCCTCCAGAGTAGGACAGCCAGGCACAGCACTTCAGGAGTGCTGAAAGGGCCTGTCAGATAAAGGTTCCCTTGAGCCCTGATTTTTGTGGACCCCCTCTTTCTCTGGTCCAACATCTACCATTGAATCCTCTCCCTCTGCCTCTAGAAGAGGATTCATCTTGCAAATCAGGAAAAGGCCCTTGGGACTTAGAGAGCTACATCTTCTTCCCACTCTGTTGGTTTCTGCAGAAGGTTTAATGGGGGGAAGAAAGCTTGATCCCTATTGGCAGATAAGGTCTCACCTTCCTGTTAGCTGTGGGTGAGAGTCTCTTTTACTGATGACCCAAACAAGGAGGAACTGTCAAAGAGGTAATTAATGAACGACTCCTTAAAGGGATCAGCAAACCTGCACAGCCTCATCCAGGGATGTCTCCTGAGGGCTATGCATGAACCAGCTACTCATGAGGTTCCTTTTGTGGGAAATTAACCTCAAAGAGGAGTTAGCAATGGAGGACACAGTGATCAGTTGGGGAGAAACCTTTTTAAAGTCCTCCTCTGACAGTGAGTGCATCTGAGAGGTACTGATTTCCTTAATGAGATATCTCTGAAGACACATGAAGTGTACCAAGTAATTCAAAGCTCTCAGCATAAAAATGTCCAAGGCATACACAAACTTCTCATGCCTATCCAAAGCCCAAGACTCCTTGTTTGAGGGATGAACAGTGGAGCTCTGCTCTGTGAACTCCTCCTTGGTGACTGCCAAAACCACAATGGCATTAAATGGGACACCTTTACTCCAAAAAGGGTGGTCACTGGGAGGACTAAGATATTTGTCCACACATTTGGGAATTGGCTCCATGGTGTCAAGCTCCTTCCAAGCTCAGCAGAAGATAAAGTCAATAAGCTGGTCCGCTGGGGGAGTCACCTAGGATGCAGATGGGCCGATCCCAAATGCCTCCAGGAACACTGACTGCTCTGAGGAAGGTTTTGGGAAGACCATCCACCCTTTTGCTTCAGAATTTCTGATTTATTCCTGAAGAAACTATAATCAGGTGGAGATTGGAGGGACCCTTCCCCTTCACAGAAATCACTGTCCTCTGTCAACAACTCAAAAAGGAGTCTAGGTGCTTCCTCTTGCACCAGCGCTTCTGAGGGACCTCCTCTGCAGGCTACTTGGGAGATGTCTCAGAAGACAGGGGGACGCCCTTGCTGAGAGGTAGGCTGGAGGCTCTCCAAGAGGGCTGACCATGGATTGGACAAATGGAAGCAAAGCCCTGATCTGCAGGGGACTGGGTAGGACCTGCAGAAGAAGGGCCATGTCTTGAGGTGTGGAGAATACTCTCTCTGCCACCTGGAAGGCTGACTATGCCTGAAGAACTTGCCCTCCCACCCCAAGAGCAAAGCCACCAAGGAAGAAAAGGCCAAGGTCATCCCAGATCCAACACCTGCAGAAGGCACCGATCCCAAGCTTTTGAAGGCAGAGGCCCCCAGGGGAAGGGATGGCTCCAAAAAAGTTGGAGTTGACACCAGCTCCGAGGACTTGGCGCCAATACTTCCCATCCAAGACCTGCTCCATTCCGACAAAATCAGTGCTGAGCCAGTCAAGGGCACTGTTGGAGTTGAAGAAATGGATATTCTTCGCTCCAGCAACCGAAGGTCAGATTGGAGAAGGAGGCTGCGGAATCGACTTTGGTATACTCTCGGATCCAGCATGGGTCAGAGAAGGCAAAATCCCCAGCTGGATCTGGGCTTTGAGGAAAACTCCTCATCATCCAATCCATACTGGAGTGGAACAGCCGAGGAAACAGAGGAATGGGTTGAGCTGACTAGTGATAGGCTGGGCTGGATGGTCAGGACAGATGAGGGAGATTTACTCTGACGCAGAGTATGGCTCCAATCTGGGCATGTCTGACCCAATGGAGTCCACTTCAGAGAAGAAGAGCTGTGGATCTGAATTCTCTCCACTGGTTCTGACTGACTGCTCAGACCCAAAGTCTGAGGGTCTAGGAGAGAGACTGGCTTGGTTGACACCTGCTCTACTGGATCCAAGGGCCCTCTGAGATCTGGACAGAATCGAGTACAGGACGGAGCCAAAAATGGTGAATCTGACATCCTTCTCTGCTTATCAGCAGCAGAAGCTGTTGTCCCCTGAAAAACTGAGGGAGGCACGCTTCCTCAGGACAGGGGTCTGGGCTCCAGAAGCTGGGAGAAGACCTCTTAAGATAGGTTTATTTCATTGATCAGCGAGGTCTCGAGGACTGAAGGTCAAGCAGATATCACACAGCATCTGCAAGTGCCCTGGACCCAAGCAATACACACACCTCTTGTGGGCATCCAACTGGGAAATCTTATGCCCACAAGAGGCACACCTCTTAAAACCAGAGGGTTTATCAGAACCCACCGGCTTGACAGACATGCTTAATATAGAGCACACAAGCACAACTCTCTCAAACATGCACTATACACTAAGCTACTAAACTTTTTTTTTAAAGTGAAAGAGAAAGAGAAAAGGAAAGGAGAGGTGAAAGTCAGGAAAGAACCCTAAAGCAAGTGAAAAACTAATGGACAGGCAAGGCTACTTTAGAAGGGAGGAGAGGTTAACACTACAGGTAAAGACAGGCTATAACACTAACTGGGAGAGAAAATTATCTAATAAGACTATAGAAAAACAAGCAAAAAATTACTTAGCTGAATGGTGGCTCCAAATCGCTTCTGTGTTGTAAGGTCGCAAACGAGATCTGAGGTTTGAAGAGGACTGAGGCATTATGGGAGAGGTATGAGTTTGAGGCTCGTATCATATATCTTGAAGAATTGGCCAAGATGGATCTGAGGAAAGATCTGAAGACCTATTCATGATGCGTAATGAAATGGACAACATCAGATCTAATGTTAAAAAAAAATCTTAAGTTGACTGATCAGAAAAGTAAAGCATTTGCTTTCCTTTTGCCATTGGTTTAGTTTCAGCCACCTTCTTCTTTTTTAGTTTTGACATGTAAAAATAAGTTATGTACTCACCATAACATTCCATGTGAGTTGTTCATCTCGTCTTCATTCTTTACTGATGGGTTCGGAGCCGATCCATCAGCTCCGGTATGGCCGTTTGCAAAGCTCGCAGTTTACCAGTAGCTTGAGGTCAAGCCCCTTATCCCATGATGCATGGAGAATTACCTCAGATCTTGTTTGCTGTGTGTACTATAGCCATAATAACTGAGCTATGCTCCCAAGGATCGGAAGAAGAATTGAGCAACCAGGATGAGACCAACCTCTAGGTCAACTATCAGCCAGGAAGGGGAAGGAGGGAGGGACGTAAGAATGAAGGTGAGATGAACAACTCACATGGAACATTATGGTGAGCACTGAGTACATAACTTCTTAATGTGAAGTTGTTTAATCTCACCATTCATTCTTTACTGATGGGTAGTGTTCCTAGCACTATCAATCTCGAGTGGCTCATGGGAGTACATTCCTCAGGACCGTAGACACAAAAGAAGCCCTTTGCCTGGAGGCCTTATCAACTTTGTAATGAGTGAAATGTATGAGGTTTAGACCAAGTGGCTGCAGCACAAATGTTATCAAGGGGCAATTTGGCTTGGAACGCAGAAGCTGTAGAAACTGCTCTGGTTGAGTGAGCTTTAATCTTGTGTAGTAAGGGTATATTAGCAGCTGAATAAACAAAGGTGATACAATCAGATAGCCATTTAGAAATGTTGTTTTAGCCTCTGGTCTACCCTTTCTGGCTTCAGAGAATGACAGTAAGAGCTGGTCTAATTTCCTAATATCTTTTGTTCTGTCCAAATAAAATCTGAGCTGTCTGTGAACGTCAAGTTTGTGCAGCATATATTCCAATTTATTGGAATGGTTAGGGAAGAAGTCTGGTAACTCAATGACTTGGTTGATATTAGATTATGAACAAACTTTGGGCAAAAAGGAGGGATTTGTCCTAAGAGATACTCTATCAGCATGGAAAATCAAATAAGGAGGGCTGATAGATAAAGCTTGAAGTTCTGACACTCTGCGGGCAGAAGTAATAGCTACCATAAATATGGTTTTCACGACAAAATTTTGAGATCACAAGATGATGCTGGTTCAAGCAGGGGGAGAATTATACGAGACAGCATAAAGTTTAGATTCCAAGGAGAATAAGGAGTTTTCACTGGAGGCCTCACGTGAAAGGTTCCTTTGAGAAAGGCCTTGGACAACTTGTGGGACATTATGTTTAGCCCGTCAGCTCCGAGATGAAAGTTAGATATAGCAGCCAACTGAACCCGAACTGTTGTGGCTGCCGGTTCCATATTAAAGATCATAGTCAAGAATTCTAGTATGGACGTCAAGGGAGCTTGATAAGGATCAATGTTCTGCTTAGAGGCCCATATGGAGAATCTCTTCCACTTAATAAGATATAATCTTCTAGGGGACGGCTTATGGGAAGACAAAATAATCTGTTTTCTCTCATTGGAAGAGTTATGAAGCCTAGCTATGAGGGGAACTGGAGCAGCCAAGCGGTCAGCTTCAGTGACTGCAAGGAAGGATGGAGGTCCCCCGACGTATGTGTCAGAAGGTCTGGAACTGGGTCCAGAATCCATGGATCCTCCAAGAGATGTTGATGAAGAAATGGGAACCAAATCTGCCAAGGCCAATGAGGGGCTATAAGAATGATGGTCCTTCCCAGTGATTTTGCTTTCTGTAGAAATCTGGGTATCAATGGGATAGGAGGAAATGCATAGAGGAGACCCAGGGGCTAATCGTGTATGAGTGCGTCTCTCGGGGATTCTCCAGGAGGAGGAATCAGGGCAAAGTAGCTTCTGCATTTCGTGTTGATGTGGCTGGCAAAAAGATCACAGCAAGGCTGGTCCCATTTATGGAAAATCCTGTCCGCAATCTCTTTCTTGAGGGACCACTCATGTGGCAACAAGATTGCCCTGCTCAGTTTATCTGCTATCACGTTGGACCTCCCCGGGATGTGATTTGCCAACAGAAAGCACTGGGAGGAAACAGCCCACTGCCAAACTCTGAGGGCTTCTTGGCAAAGGGGGTAAGACTTGGTTCCGCCTTGCTTGTTCAAGTACCAGACTACTGACATGTTGTCTGTCTGAACTGCAATCGTTCCTAGAGGAATAGAGTCCTGGAAGTACTGCAATGCCAGAAGTAATGCTCTCATCTCCAGAACACTGATATGCAAATGTGACTCTTGATCCGTCCCTGTGCCTTAGGCAGTCTTTCCCTGAAAATGCCCCCCCACCCTATCAGAGAAGTGTCCGTGGTCACAGTGGCTATTGTGGTGGGTAGTACAAAGGGACATCTTATGGTTACATGAAGAGACGTCACCCACCACTGGAGATCTCTCTTGTAAAAGTTCATAATTCAAATTGTGTGATTCACTGGAAGTTCCTGATAAGACCATTGAGTGAACAACAGCCATTGAAGAATCCGCATATGCATCCTTGCTAATGGTATGGCCAAGATCACTGCAACCATCAAACCCAATACTTTTAGAACTTCTGCAGCAAGTGCTCTGTCTTTCGATACCAATGTGCTGACATGCTGGTGAAGAAGAAATACTCTCTCGATTGGTAGTCTTAGAGTGGTGGTTGAAGTGTTTAACTCTGCTCCTATAAAAACAATATGCTGCAATGGCAACAAGGCAGACTTTTCTGAGTTGACTGTAATGTCTAAGTGATTGCAGAGTGTCAGAGTTTATTCCCTTGCCTGAATCAGTTGATGCCTGGTGGTGGAGGTAAGGAGCCAATCGTCTAGGTATGGAAACACCTGGAATCCTAAATGTCTCCGGTGAGCCGTGACCACTGCCATGCATTTGGTAAACACTCTGGGGTCTGAACTGAGACCAAAGGGCAGGGCTCAAAATTGATAATGACTGGCTCCCAGCCTGAAATGCAGGTGATCACTGGATGGCCTGGCCATTTTTATGTGGTAGTATGCATCCTTGAGATCTATTGAACACATCTAATTGTCTTTCCCTAAAAAGGGAAGTATAGACTGTAGCATGACCATCCGGAACTTTTCTTTCTTCACAAATTGGTTGAGTCTGCTGAGGTCCAAAATAGGCCTCCAGTCCCCTGTTTTCTTTGGAACCAAAAAGAACTTTGAGTAAGTTCTGAATCCTGATTGGTCTGCTAGGACTGGCTGGATGACTCTTTCTTCTAGCAACTTGTGGACCTCTATAGTTGCTTGTTCCCTGTAACTGGGTGGAACGTCCGGGATTCTCCTTGCGGGCAGGGGGGTGTGTGGAAAAAGGTATGAAATACCCTCTGGAAATGATACTTTGTACCCAGCTGTCTTTTGTTATATCTTGCCAGGCATCTGGGTACAAGATAAGTGACCCCCGACTGCCTCCAGAGCAGGACAGTCGGGCCTCCTTTCAGGAGCGCTGATAGGACTGACCAGAGAAGTGATCTCTGTCACCCTGGTGTTGAGGACCCCCTCTGCCATGAGGGCGTCATCTTCCATTATTACCTTCTCCTCTGCCCCTAGAGGGGTTCACCACATGTATCCTGAAAGGCTCCTTGGGCTTTCCAGAACCACATCTTTCCTCTCCTTTGCCCTTTAGGGTAAGGCCGAGTACGGGTGGAAAAATGGACTCAGACGGCAGACGGAGTCTTTCCCTCCTGTTCACACCTGGTCAAAGTTTCCTTCACTTTCGGCCCAAAAAGGGATGAGCCATCTAAAGTGGTGTTCACGAATGAAGACTTAAAGGGCTCCGCGAAGGAACACAAGCACATCCAGGAATGTCTTCTGAGAGCAATTCCTGTACCTGCTGCCCTACTCGTTCCATCAGCTGCATATGATATGAGACGCATGGATGAGTTAACAATAGAGTTTAGGGTAGCAAGCTGGGTGGCAACTTTGTCAGAGGCCCCTACAGCTACAGTACCCTGAAGAGAATCTCCCATCTCCTTAAGATCTCTTTGCAACCTAGTGAAATGGGTCAAATAGTTCAGTGAATGGAGTGTAATGGTTGCTGGACTATACATGCATTTCCCATATCTATCCATGATCCTAAACTCTCTATTAAGAAGATGAATAGACGAGGAAGTCTCAGACATTTCCTTTTTGGTGGCCGCCGCCACCACCAAGGCATCAACAGGGACTCCTTTGGACAAAAAGGTTTTATATATTGGAGCAGAAATAAACTTATTAGGCCTCCGAGGAACAGGCTCCATGGACTCTAATGACTCCCATGCCCTCCGAGAGACCAGCTTCATGAGCTCATTGAAGGGTGGAGACACCCAAAAGGTGGAGGTTGAGACCCGAAACCCTTCAGGAAAACTGACTCGTCCTCAGAAGGGCTTTTGGACTGCCAATCACCCCTCTGCCTAAGGATCTCAAGTATCTCTGCAAAGGAGATATCCTCAGAGGGGGACCGTGGGGACCCTTCTGACTCATCCAAGTCAGTGTCAGATGTTAAAGACTCCTGTGGGGAGTCCAAGTGTATCCTCTTGCACAATCTCTTCCTGGGGACCTCCTCAGTGGGAGCCTCTGGGGAGGTCTCAGAAGAGCAGGGCGCACCCTGTGGGGCTACCTGAGGCTCAGGTCTCTATACCTAGCCTGGACGATGGAAGCAGAAGTGGACACAGGTGCTTTGGGGATGAGGAAGCAAGACCTGGAGTCAAGGATGTCTTGGTGGACAAGGCTCTCCTCATGGCTTCGAAGGCATTACAGCTTCGATGAGAAGTCATCGACGGACCCAAGGGAACTGCCAACCCCTCCCACACTGAGGGCTCTGGCTCCGAGCCAGAGGTAGAAGCCGAGCTCATCCGAGCCGAAACCCGGAGAGGAAGAGTCGGCACCAACAAGTCAGTGCAACTATCCTACCCAGACCTGACAGGAGAGTGTCGGCTCCTAGAGTCCCTGGTCGGCGCCGAGGATGTCAGAGTAGATGGAACTGAGTACATTGGAGCAGGTCACGGCTCCAAAGGGTCCACGATCAACAGGTCAGCTCCCTCTGGCTCTGAAGGTCCGGTACGGCTCGGAGGAGGAGCAGTCAAGTCAGGGGTAGTGGTCTTCGGTTCCGACACTAGGGTCGGAGCCAACAACAATTTAGGAAGGCCTGGTGCCCATAAAAGCTTCTGCACCAATCGGTCCATATCCAAATCCGACAGGCTGACAGAAGACCTAGAAGAATGCACCGATGGTGCTGACTGAAGTAATGGAGATAGAGGCCTCTCAGATACCGGCTCCAGAGCTGTGGGCCAGTTTTGAAAAGAAAAGACAGTCAGCTCCGAGGTCTATGGAGCCGATGTCACAGGATCTTTCACTTTTTTGATTTCTTTGACAGTTTTGGAGTCCTTAGAGTCCCCTGAAGATTTAGAGGACTTGGAGGACTTACTGGCCATATCCTGGTCACTCAATGCTTCATGAAACAGATGCTTCAACAAGCCTCTATTGACTAACTTTCTTTTCCTCTCCAGTAACACCCTAGAGGAAAAAGAGTGACAAATACTGCAAGACTCCTGTAAATGGACAGCTCCTAAGCAGTAAATGCATGTTATATGGCCATCAGTCGCCAACATTTTTTGCCCGCAGTCTGGATACTTTTTAAACTCAGACTTTGGATGCTTATCCTTGTCATCAGCCATATCCAATAATCAAAATGCCTTAGGCTTAAACACAGAACACAAGCACACAAAAAGCCTAAGAAAAAAATACTCAATATATATATATATATATATATATATATATATATATATATATATATATATACTACTGAAGAACCACACCTAGGCTCTAAAAATACACCACACAAATAAGCCTAGAAGAAGCCAAAAGTACAACTATGCTCTAAACTGTACAGAGAACACACACACTGCAAACAATGGCCCAAAAAAAAAAGGCCAACGCCAAGCTAAATATATATATATATATATATATATATATATATATATATATATATATATATATCGTTATAAGCTATGTAAAATGCAGAAAGATCTAAACTAGGCCAAAAACATGAGGCCAATAAAACTACACTAAGTAACACACGGGAAAAGGGGAGCTTTTAAGAAGCTGCACAAGACTACATTAACAACTATTTAGAAAGAATAGAAAAATATTTTGAAATAACTTGCAAAATACGGTTTGAAGAAATATCGGCTCGAGCAAAAACTGGAACTTCTGATCAGTGCCGCGGCAAACTAGATCTGAGGTAATTCTCAGTGCATCATGGGATAAGGGGCTTGGCCTTGAGCTACTGGTAAATCTCGAGTTTTGCAAACGGCCGTACTGGAGCCGATGGATTGGCTCCGAACCCATTAGTAAAGAATGAATGGCGAGATTGAACAACTTCACATTTAATGTTATATACATCGATTATCACTGCTGAGATGACAAGTGGACCCCATGGCAAAAAAAAAAAAAAATGGGAAAGGGGTTGTGGATGGATGGGCATATATACATTGAACGCAAAATTCTTTTACACTGAAATTTAATCATAGCACTTTATTTCCATTATTACAAAAATGAAATAAGTATTAATTCAAGAAGAGTGTATAATTAAAAAAATCATCTGACAATGTCCAGATGCCATTCAAATAGCCACTGTTATTATCTTAATAATAACAAGTCATCAATTTGAGAGGCTGCTGCTTCTGGTGTGATGCAAAACTACCAATCAAAAGTTTCATATTACTTCCTCTCAATACATTACTAGACAAGAAATGGAAAATAAGGGCTAACAATTTCTTCTCAGCAATTCTCATTGTGTTTTACAGCTATTGCTTTCTAGACAGAACTGGATTTTTCCATTTCTCTTCTGGATTTCTCATGAGAACATAAACACCATCACAACTAAACTTTCTCAAAGCAAAACTTCAATGCCATTGCAATATGTGTGGAAAAGTACAGCAATATGGCAGAATGTCTTACTTTACACTGTTTAATGAAGAAGAGACTGCATCTCCTTCATATTTGCAAATATGTTCACTAATAAAATGTATATAAATGTGTTTCTTTCACACAGCAGTCTAAACATACAGTTATATTAATATATAGAGAATGCTTCAATTTTCATACAAGTCAAGCTACATACCATAACAAACAATATGCAGTCAGGTATTTTTCCAACTCTCTGGGGACACCAATTCCCAGTTCCACTGAAGCTATCAGTCAACCCATGGGCACTGGTGTCAACTTCAATACCTGACTTGTGGTAGATAGCCTTGTCCTCAATCATTCTGGCATCAACCTTGCCAAAGGCATTGATGTTTCTGATCTTTGCTCTTTCAAGGCTACTGCTCCCAACATCATTGATCATTAACCTGCTGGGGGCCATCATTGATCCAGCTTTCTTTAGTTTCATGTATCACATCCTCAGAGCCTCAGATCAAGGCTATAAGCCCCCCTAATCAAGAATCATATGCAATGGACAGACTGGGAAACTATGTATTTTCATCCTCCACTTTCTCCTTAAGGGTGTTAAACTACATGGTACATATACTGAAGTTCCAGAAGGAATTAAATGATGAAACTGCTCACACTCTACAAAGGTTGCCAGCCTCTGACCTGAAAAAACTTAGCTCTACTCTGAAATGTCAACCACTGGCTCTGTGTCCAGACTATGCATCTTGCAGACAGCACCGTGAATGGCTCATCGACAGTAGCAGGCATAGGAATTGTGGTCTGTTGTCATGTCTATCCCCATTTGACTGAATTGACTGAAAACACCAAAGCTGAATTCATGAATGCCCCCCTAGATGACACCTTATTGTTCAGACCAACTGTAAAAGTTCAGTGAGACGTTCAGCAGAAAGAGGGCAATATGCACTCTAAGACTGGAATAAAGTTTCAAACTCTTCCACATCTGTTTTCTTGTAATCAGTAGAGCCCATATCAGCTTTAGTTTCAGTATTCCCAACAGAATAACTTGTGAGGTCATGGCAAGCACTGCAGAAGATGATGAAATCTCCAGAAAACTAAAGCTCCCAAAAAGAGGCGGAGGAGGTTTTCAGTAGAACAATCAGGAGTGCCATGGCCCTTCTTTGAGAGGACAGAAGTCCACTCTCTGAGTGACCTGTTTGAAATTATTCACTTTGAAGGCAGTTCAGGGGTCATCTGTCCCAACATCAGACTATGTGGCTGGCCATCCCACTCAACAGATGAGCCACAAACATAGTATCCATAGGCTGTTCTATCACCTTTATGACCACTCCTAAAACTGCAGTCAGTCCACCACCTGGAAATCCCACACTGACAAAAGCAGTAGCCAGATTACAGGCACAGTCTGCTCAAACAAAACAGCCAACAAAGAAGTTCTGCCACAACAGAAAGGTCTAGAATTTTGCTTAAGGTTATCTTTAGTTTCCAAAAAGGCAAAGCACCTCAGGCTCGTTCTCAATTTGAGTGGCCTAAATCAACACACCAACAAAGAGCCTTTTCACATAGCTATAGTACAGTCTATCTTTGCTCTAGCTATCCAAAAGAGACTATATGTGCTTTTTTAACCTCCAGGGTGCATACCTCAGCATTAAAATTGCCAAAGAGTCTAGTAGGTTCCTCCAGTTCCAGATAAGACACATACATTTTCAGTTCTGGATACTGCTATTAAGCTTCACCACATGTCAGTAGTGGCAATGGCACTTAACTCCAGGGCGCCAAAGTGTTTCCTTACTCAGACAGCTTGATCCCAGTGGCGCCAGCTGTCTATAGTCTTCTTGCCTGTAAAGATTCACATCTCAATCTATTCCACTCTTTGGGTGTAACAGTAAACTTTGCAAAATCTCAGATGATGCTCACTCAGTTTATCAGTTTTCATAAGCAGCATTTCTGGTCAGTCTGTCTTGCCAAAACCTTTCTTCCAGTGGACAAAATTTGGTCCATATAATCAAAAGTACTGCAACTGACTCCAAATGATTCTGCCATGACCGCCTTATATTTTTGAGCATTAGGCCTGACTCTCATTCATACTGCCTCATGACAGATTTCAAAATGGGTACTCAGTGGAACTACAAAGTTCAATGGGACGAGCTTTCAAGTCTGCTGAATGCTTAGATCAAGATATCCAGGGAGTGCATCTTGTATGATAGACTGCAAATCCAGTCCCTCTCTGGACAGACCTTTCCAAGCCTTTATTCCCCTGGTAGCCAAAACTATGAATGTTTCTGCTCTAGGGTGGGAGGCATTATTTAGAAGATATGGCCCAAGGCACATGGTCAACCCAAAAGGCCAGTCTGCACATTGGCATTTGGGAAGTGTGGGCCATCCTCCTTCTCTTCCTCTTAAAGGTGTTCCAAGGACTCTCTTTCCTCTAGTGCAACTGCCATCCACTCTGACAACATGGCAATAGTTTGTCTATATGCAAGCAGGGCTTAACTCATTCCTATCCCCTGGGTTGGAAAGCCATAACAGTATGAAAGAGGGACTTTCCTTCTAATCATGTTCTTGTTGCCTCTCATATCCTAGAACAAGCTAACTCTCTTATGGACCAGCTCAGCCACTGTCTGCTGATACCACTTGAATGGGTTCATGGTAAAATAGTAGTACAGACTCTGTTCTTTCATTGGGGAAGTCTTACTGTAACTTATCTGTGTCCTCTTACCAACTATAAATTGCACCTATTCCTCCCTTGAGAGAAGCTCCATAGATGCACTCATCCAGAAGTGCTCCACAGGACTCCTTTGTGCCTTTCACACTCCCTCTTATTTCCAAACTTCTACAGAAGTTCTCATCTTGAAGGCCAAAGCATTCCTAACAGCTTCTTCTGCCCCCTGAAAAAAGTGGTTCCCCCTGCAATGTCTTCACCTTTTGGACTGGTCTCTCCCTCTAAGATTTACAAGAATCAACTAACTCACCCATTTGGCAAATGTTGCCCAGACCTTCACTCCCACAGGTTAAACATTTGGTGTCTCCAGTTTCCATCCCAGATAAGAATACTTTGTACCATAAGACAGCAGTCCATATTCTTATGTCTGCACTAAAACCTTGCATAAGGAGCACTTACAGATGTAAAATGAGACATTTTTCTTTATGGGCCAATGCCAGGGGATTGGATTGTTTGCAGTTCCTGTCCCTAGCATTTTGGAGTGTATGTTACATTTTTCAACTCCAGTTCTAGTGTTTTTTCGATTAAGGTACACATAGCAGCTATATTATAATATAATTATATATATATATATATATATATATATATATATATATATATATATATACAAATAATATAATTATAATTATCCTAAAATGTTGACTCTCTTTCATTAGTGCTGCTAAAAATCTGCTAAACCTTTCAGAAGGGCACCTTTCCTGGTCTTCACCAAGTCAAGTCTAAAGTTCCTTTTTGGGACCTGTACTTTGTCAGTGAGAAGCTCACCCTATGTGTTTTTGAGTCCGATTTATCTGTGGATTTAGAATGTTTTCCATGAAAAACTCTCTTCCTAGTTGCTATTACCTAAAATGGAAGGACTTCTGAGCTACAAACATTGTGAGTGAACCCTCTGTATCTCATTTATCAAAAAGACACAGTATCCATGAGGATGAATTCTTCCTTCATGCCGAAAGAGACCAAGGCCACCAACATTAATCAATAAACTGATATTCCTATCTTTCTTCATATTACATTAATCATTGGGAATACCTGCTTCATAGCATGGATTTTAACAGGCAACAGAGAGTTTTAGTAGACAAAGCAAAATCCATAAGGAACGAGTCTCGGATTTTCATTTAGTTTTTCTCCAGGAAACTGGGTTCCAAATTATCTGAATGCCTTCTCTTTAGCTTTCACAGCACACAGAGATTTATAAATATATTATAAACCTTTACTAGTCTATTAATGTCCAGTGTACTAGAGCAATGACTACTTCATAAGTGTCCTCCTAAAATGCTTTGATGGATGACATTCATGTGGCTGCCATGTGGGCATCACTTAACACTTTCATAAGCCACTACAAAATTGATACGATTTCCAGGTGAAGGTCTTCTTTCAGGGATACTTCTATTCAGGGTAGTCTTTCATAAGAACAACCCCAGTGATCCAGCTTAGGAATCTGTCCTATTGCTGGCAGATATGAAAGTTGCACACTTACTGTAATGACAGATCTGCAATGCCAGTTTCATCTCTATCACCAAATCAAACCCCTCCCACACACACACACATATATACACCTCAGACCTGCAGATGCCTTCATTACTGGGGAGCTGTGAATACACGTAATTGTTTTCAGATTTTTCACCCTGCCCTTTTGAAGGCTTTTAGAACTCTGGAAAAGGGTCCTTAGATAATGACTATTACGGGTAGAGGGGCTAAATGTATTAGCCTGGAAAATGCTAAGTTCTACTGGTGACAGGGATGAAAATGCAGTGCACAGCTATCATAAATACATACATTTTGTTTAAACCCAGAATGCATTACAATACTGAAGCATTTCTGGAGGGGACTTATGGTGTAACCATTGCTCTGGTACAACATTATTAACAAACTTCCTTGTGATGTACTGCATCTGCCACTTATCATCTATGCTGATGATATGGTCATTACCTGATCAGGTCACTCTTCTGCTAACATTGAATGCAAACTCTAGTCAGACTTATTCGTACATAAAACAAGAAATGGAATGCTAGTCACTAAAACTGCCACTTTTTATTGTCACAGAGAAGTGCTTTCATCTTTTCATTCAGAGACTTCATCAGATAATTCACACATATTAAACAGATTTTAAAAGTTCAAAAAGTCACATGACGCTAAACACTTAAATCCATTGTTAAACACTTTATTTTACTTGAGGTTTTATGGTAAAATGATCATTCATTAACTGAACTATGAGTAGAAATAATCAATAATAAATAACATATACACTAGTTCATGTTGAATACAGTATGCTTGGTATTGCTTAATAAATAAATAAATAACTATTGCATAAAAGCCCTTAGCTTTAAAGACAAATAATTGAAGATATTTCATTCAGAACAGGTACACTTCCCGCATTCAAGTGGACCTGTCAATACAATTCCTTCTTCTATAAATACAACCCCATGGCCCTCCTGTGGGATTCAGATTCACCTTCTCTAATACTGTAAACTTAAACCTATGACCAAGATGTTCTGTTATATGCTTGCATAAAGCATTGTCATCTTACTTTCCTTTATTTCATATAAATGTTCATAAATACTTTATTTTATGCTCAGTCTTTCCAAAATAAAATCCAGGACATTCTTGGCACAGTACATAAACAACTCCCTGCCCCGCTGTTACAGTTGTATTTCCCTTTTACCTTAAATTGTATATTCTTAACGAAAAATTTTTTCCTAGAAAAATATTTTACAATAGTTACAGTATCCACATTTATTTATATCACACTTACTATTTTCACTTATGTTTATGGACTTAAAAATATTCTTAAAACTTTGACCTTTTTATAAGCTATAACAAAGCTTATCCCTGCCTTTTATTTTAAATCCTTATTTTCATCTATTATATACCATATTTTGTTAATAATCCACCTAATTGTCTCACTATATAAAGAATAGGTGATAACAAAACAATACATAGCGTTAAACTTCTTATCACTCATACCTTCCCTATTTAAAGATGGAATATTATAACCAATACCTTTTAAAACAGGGACAGAAGAATTCATTCCTTCTTTTAACAACTTCATACATAGCATTATCAATACAACTAATGGGATAGCCTCTTTTTATAAACATATTTTTCAACAAGGTACATTCTTTGACAAAATCATCAAATATTGACAGCATCCAAGCTGCATGGACAAACTGTCCTTTAACCACAGCTCTCTTTTGGGATGTGAACTAGTAAAGTGCAAGAATGAGTTAGAATAAGTTAGTTTCCTAAATAGCTTTGATGTAAATCTCCAGTTTACTTTATCTTTAGCCAACATGACATTCAAGTAGGAAATACTGTCATAAGAATTTTTTTTTAATTCCGTAGTCTTATTAATAAATTCAGTAAACTGATGAATCTATTCCACATCATCTTTCCATACTACAAATATATCATCCGGGTACCTCCTACAGAGGCACCATGACTCAGTAAACCTACTGTTCAAAACAAAATGCCTTTCCCATTCTATCATTACAGTGTTGGCAAATAAAGGTCCACAAGCTGACCCTACTGCTACTCCTTTTTCCTGAAAAAAAATACTTCCCTTCAAAATAAATGAAGTTATTTCCCCATAAACATTAATTTTCTCTTGAGTCAAATCACTATTATTATATAAAAAGTCCATAAACTATTGTACACCAATAGAGTGCGGAATAACTATAAACACGTCTTTAACATCAATTGTCAGGAAAATATATTTGCCTTCATATTTTGATGTACTGCATGTATCCAGAAAGCCCCATGAGTCTTTACACACATTCACCTTCTGCACTAACATTTTTAACTTATTGTCAAGATACCTAGCAATCAGATATGTAACAGAACATCAAGCATCTACTACTCGTCTCACTGGTGGATTGTTTATATATTTATGTATTTTAGGCACACCAAAGATCATTGGTCAGACTAACATGAGCTCCAGCAATGGCCCATAAACCGTAACTACTTCTCAACCCCACCAAGACCAAAAACTATGTTTTTTTGGAACTCCACAGAAAATTCACCAAGTATCTGACTCTTTAACTATCTTTGACCTACACAACCATTTCATAGAGACAATCTTTTCCTTCAAATACCTAGGACTATGGATGATCAGTCACTAAAATTCTTTTTTTCACATAGGCAAAGTGAGAGCCAAAACAAACTCCCTACTTTTCTGGGACAAAAAGATCTCCCCTTTTCTATCTCAACCAGCCAGAGCAACCAATGGCAAAAGAGTACCCCTTTTTCATCTCAAATATGGGCTCCCATTTCTGCTTCTGCCTCCAAGAAAAACATGGACACACTCTAGACTACCTCTAACAGCATCTGTCAATTCATTAGAAACTCATATTTATGTGAATATCATTGTATCACCATAGAACAATCCAAATAGCTACCCATAAAACAAAGATCAAAACTACTTTTATTATCCCTACTCTAGAAACTACTCCAGCTCCACACATTTACTCCCCTTGCAGCTAGATTTCATGAAAAAAAAGCACCTCATACAACCCGTGAGACTACTCACATGCCACACTAAATAGAAGTTATGTCCTTACCATAACGTTCCATGTGGAGTGTTCATCTCGCCTTTGTTCTTACACATGGGTTCGGAGCCGATCCTCGGCTCCGTGCGCCTCTGCAAGCTCTGCATCGAGAAGAAGCTCGAGACAATCTAATACCCACAATCCCCCTCTGCCTTTACCTCAGATCTAGTTTGCAAGCAAACCAATCTACAGAGAGAGCACATTCATGCTTACATCACATATACACAGAAAGAATCTATACATAACTATATATATAACCCAAATAGACATATATATAAATATATATCCCAACTATGTACACAATATTGCAACAGCAGCAGCATGCTCCTGGCCAGGCATCAAAAAACGTTCTTCCTAAGGGCGGAAGGGTGGGACTGTAAGAACAAAGGCGAGATGAACACTCCACATGGAACGTTATGGTAAGGACATAACTTCTATATGTGATAGTGTTCAATCTTTGTTCTTACACATGGGTAGCCCCTAGCTCCTTGTTCCTGAGGAACTCACGGAAGGACGTTCTTGAGCACAGTGGAACCAAAGGTTGCCCTGTCCCTAGAAACCTTGTCTACCTTATAATGAGAAATGAATGTATGTGGCTTAGACCAAGTAGCAGCCGCACAAATAGCGACCAGTGGTAGGCGGGCTGCATGAGCCAAAGATGTAGACACTGACCTTGTGGAATGTCCTTTGGGTTTGTGCAAAAGGGTTTGATTTGAAGAATCGTAGACATAGATTATACAATCCGTTAACCATTTAGAAAGAGTTCTTTTGGTAACTGCAAGTCCTTTCCTGCTATCAGCAAAAGCCACAAAGAGTTGATCAGTTTTTCTGTGATCTTTTGTTCTATCCAAGTAGAATCTTAGCTGTCTGTGAACATCTAATTTGTGTAACATATACTCCATTTTGTTGGAGTGGTTTTTGAAGAAAGTGGGTAATTCAATGGACTGATAAATATTGTTAATAGAACACACTTTAGGGAGGAAGGATGAATTGGTTCGAAGAGAAACTCTGTCAGAGTGAAAGATCAAATAAGGGTGCTTGATGGAAAGAGCCTGAAGTTCAGATACTGCCTAGCGGAAGTAATGGCTACCAAAAGAGAGTCTTCCAGGACAAAAATTTTAATGGGCAAGAAGAGGCAGGTTCAAAGGGGCAACATTAATTTAGATAACAACAAGTTTAGACTCCAAGGTGACGTGGGAGATCTGACCGGTGGTCTAATATGAAAAACCCCTTTTAAAAAGGCTTTACAAAGTCTGTGAGCCATAACAGGAGCTCCACATTCTTCCACATGGAAATTTGAAATGGCAGCCAATTGAACTCTTAGTGTAGCAGGAGAAGCACCCTGATGGAATAAGTCCGTTAAAAACTCTAATATCTTATTCAAAGGGGCTATAAAAGGATCCACTTGGTGTGTATTCGCCCAGAATACAAATCGCTTCCATTTGCTAGAATATGTTTTAGTAGTGGAAGCTTTATGGGAAGCCACCAATATATCCTGGACTGCTGGTGACAAAAGATCAGACCTGGCTAAGTTGAGAATTGGAGCAGCCAAGCTGCTAGATGGAGGGACAGGAGCGCGGGATGGGGAACCCCTGACGAGTGAGTCAATAGATCTGGCTCGGGTCCAGAATCCAGGGTCCCCGAATGCAGTGTATCTTCAGGAAGGGAAACCAAATTTGACGAGACCAGAATGGGGCAATGAGGATTATTGTCCTGTGTAGGTTCCTGGCTTTCTGGAGAAACTTTGATATCAGAGGAAATGGAGGAAATGCACAGGAGTCCCGGGGCCAATCGTGAACCAGTGCGTCCCTGGGGACTTCCCTGGAGGGGGTAATAGGGCAAAGTAGCTCCTGCATTTGGCGTTCATTAAACAGATCGCAGGAAGGCTGGCCCCACTTGCGAAAAATCCTTTCCGCTACTGACTGTTTTAGGGACCACTCGTCCGGTAACAGAATTGCTCTGCTGAGTCTGTCGGCTATGACGTTGGATGACCCCGGGATGTGCGTTGCTATTAGAAAGCAACCCATGGACTCCGCCCACTGCCAGATTCTCATGGCCTCTCTGCATAGCTGATAGGATTTGGTTCCCCCTTGCTTGTTTATGTACCAGACTACAGACATGTTGTCCGTCTGAACTGCAATAGTTCCCAGAGGAAGAAGGGGAGCAAAGTGTTGCAACGCTAGAAACACTGCCCTCAACTCTAGAACATTGATGTGCAGATTGTACTCCAAATTGGTCCATTCGCCTTGGACTGTCTGTCCCTGAAAGATGCCCCCCCACCCTATCAGGGAAGCGTCCGTGGTCACCGTAACTGTGGGTGTGGGTAGCATAAACGGTCCCCTTGGAAAGGTTGCACGTTTGAAGCCACCAGTTTAGATCTGTTTTGCATGTCTTTGTTATAAGAATCTCGTGTGTTAGAGGTAGTTGTTGAAACGACCATTGTGCAAACAGCAGCCATTGTAGGACTCTCATGTGCAGCCTTCCCAAGGGTATTGCAATAAGGGAGGCTGACATGAGGCCCAACACCTTCAGTACCAGTTTTGCAGGAGAATTCCTTGATAAGAGTAGAAGACGTATATGAGTCTGAAGTGATAATATCCTTTCTGGGGGAAGCCTCAGAATCAACTGACGTGTGTTTAATTCTGCTCCTATGAACAAGATATTTTGTGATGGCTGAAGTAAGGATTTTCCAGTTTACGGAAATCCCTAGGTGAACACACAGTTGAAGAGCAAAGTCTCTGGCCTGTAATAGTTGACGCTGGGTGGTGGCAGAAAGGAGCCAGTCGTCCAGATGAAACACCTGGAATCCTTGGCGTCTCAAGTGAGACGCTACCACTGCCATGCATTTGGTGAAGACCCTGGGGGCTGAGGTCAGACCAAAGGGCAGGGCTCGAATTGAAAGTGACTGGGAAGCGCAGATGATCTCTGGATGCCCTGGCCATTTTGATGTGGTAGTATGCATCTTCTAGATCTATTGAGCACATCCAGTCGTCCTTCTGTAAGAATGGAAGGATCGATTGAAGCGTGACCATTCGAACTTTTCTTTCCTGACGAAGGTATTGAGGTAGCTTAGGTCCAGAATGGGCCTCCAGTCCCCTGTTTTCTTTGGAACTAAAAAGAACCTTGAGTAAGTCCCGAATCCTTGCTGGTCCGCTGGGACTGGTTGGATGACTCTTTTTTCTAGCAGCTTTGAAATTTCTATGGCTGCTGGCTCTATGAACAGGGCGGTACATCTGGGAGTCTTTTCTTTGGGATGGGATGAGATAGAAAGGGTATGTTGTAACCTCTGGTAACCACGCTTTTTACCCACTTGTCTGTAGTTAAATTTTGCCAGGCCTGAGGGTATAAAGCTGCCTCCAGAGCAGGACAGTCGGGCCTCCTCTCAGGAGTGCTGGAAAGGTTTACCAGGGAGTGTCTCCCTGTCACCTTGATGTTGCGGACCCCCTCTGCCGCCAGGGCGGCGTCTTCCACCTCTACCCCCTCCTCTGCCTCTAGAGGGGGTGTCTCCCTGTGTGCCTGGGAAAGATCCTTGGGGTTTTCGAAACCACATTTTTCCACCACGTTGCCCTTTGGGGTACGGTCTGGTTGGGGTGGAAAAACGGACTCCGACAGCAGACAGAGTCTTTCCCTCCTGTTCACACCGGGTAAGGGTCTCCTTTACTTTGGGGCCAAAGAGAGTGGCACCGTCAAAAGGGGCGTTAGTAAAGGAAGACTTGAAGGCTTCCGCGAGGAGCATAAGCGCATCCAGGATTGTCTGCGAAGAGCAATCGCTGAAGCTGCTGCCCTACTCGAACCTTGGAAATCAGCCTCATGGACGAGTTAACAATCGATGTAAGGGTATTAAGTTGCGCTGTCACTTTCTCTGAGACAGCTGCATCCGTAGTACCCTGGAGGGTATCTCCCAACTCTTTGACTAGATCCCTCTGTAGACGTGTAAAATGGGTCAAATAGTTCAGGGATCGCATGGAAAAAGCCGCTGAACTAAAAATGCGCTTCCGTATCTATCCATCGTCCTAGAATCTTTATTAGGAGGATGGACAAGACTCCGACATCTCCTTTTCGTGGCTGCTGCCACCACCATAGCGTCTACCGAACTCCTTTTGTTGGGTAGGACTTGCCCTGAGGTGCAGTTATGTATTTATTAGGTTTCCCTGGAACTGGCTCCACTGTGCCAGGAGCCTCCCACGCCCTTGAGCAATTAGTTCCATTAGTTCGTCAAGGGCGGAGTGACCCAGGAGGAAGAAGGGCGAGCACCAAATGCCTTCAGCAGAACTGACTCATCCTCAGAAGGGGGAAGGGACTGCCAGTCACCTCTCTGTTTCAGGATCTCCAATATGTCCGAAAAGGAGACATCTTCCGAAGGTGACTTAGGGGACCCTCTGACTCATCTAAGTCAGTATCAGATGTTAAGGATTCCTGTGGAGAATCCAAGTGTCTCCTCTTACACAATCTTTTCCTAGGGACTTCTTCGTGGGGAGCATCCAAGAAGCCTCGAGGAAGAGGGGGCACCCTCCAGGGGTGGCTGAGACACTGGTGCCCGACGCTTGGATGTGGCCGTGGGTGCAGATGAGGATAACGGCCCTTTATGGGGAGGAGAGGTTGCTTCCACTGATGTGGTTGTCTGGGTAGACAACACCTTCTCATCAGGTCGAACGCTCCGGGTCCCGATCGAAGAGTCTCCCGGTTCGAAGAAATGGGAAGAATCCCGACATGGGCACATCGACCCGAGGACGGAGCCGAATCGATCTCGCCGAGGCCCGAGGGAGAGTCGGTTCGACTCTCGCCCCGAAACAAGGACAGACCGTCGGCTCCGAGACTCGGTATCGGGTCGGAGTCGAGGTGAGAGGAACAGACCGAGAAAGGGCGGTTCTGGACCCGAGGGCTCCACAATCAGTAGATCAGCCTCTTCCGGCTCCAAAGACTGAATCGGTCTCGGAGGAGGAATGGATGGAGATACCGGGAGGCCTTCAAGTTTCGACACCAACTGGGTGGAAACCGAAATAAGTTTGGACAGGGCCGAATGCTCCAATAACTTCTGCACCACGCGATCCACATCGATATCAGAAAGTTTGGAGGAAGAACGGGTCGAAGGAACCGAAGACGGAGCCGACCTCAATAAGGTCGAAGGAGGGAGCTCCATCACCGGTTCCAAGACTCGAGGCTTAGGAACCGATACCAGTTGAACACTCGGCCCCGAAGTCTGTGGAACCGGTGATCTAACCTTTGCTGAAGAGCTCGGAGCCAATGACTTGGGCTCCGACGTCTTCGATTCTTTAGAGGACTTTGATGCCTGGTCAGAAGCATCCAGAGCCTCCTGAAAAGAAGGTTTCAATAGACCTCTGTCCATTAGTTTCCTGCGCCTATCTGTCATGACCCTCCCACTAAAAGAGTGACAGATGGAACAGTCCTCTTGCAAGTGGAGAGGGCCAAGGCAGTAGACGCAGGAACTATGGTTGTCAGTCACTGACATTTTCTGGCCACACTGACAACGCTTGAAACCTGACTTCACCTTATCAGACATTATAGGAGTAAAAGACAAGTCCAGTAATGCAGTCAAATCCGTGAAAGTTTGTCAAATCCGATAAAAAATTGTCAAATCCGGTATAAAGTCAAATAGTATTAAACTTATGAAGGGTTGTAGGCCCCGAAAAAAATCTAACCGATAAAACTACTTAACGGTACCAAGAAATCAACCAGACCACAGCACAATCATACAGTATAATCTGAAACATCAAACAGAATTAGAAAATCTAATAAAATATAACAAAAAGTTATATCTTAGCTTTTTAGACTCTCGAGCTAGCTCCCAACGATGCGAATGCAGCAGCGGCAAACTAGATCTGAGGTAAAGGCAGAGGGGGATTGTGGGTATTAGATTGTCTCGAGCTTCTTCTCGATGCAGAGCTTGCAAGAGGCCGGCACGGAGCCGAGGATCGGCTCCGAACCCATGTGTAAGAACAAACGGCGAGATTGAACACTATCACATCTCTCATTACCCCTAGAACCAAACTCCACAGCACTGCACATGCTTTCTCCTCTCAAGCACCTAGTCTTTGACAAGCTCCCCCCATTGACATTAAGGAAACTAACACTTATTCCAAATTCAGAATGCAACTCAAAAAAAAAATCACTTCTTTACCCAAGCTTAGTGTTCCTGCTTCAACACAGGACACATCCCCTAACCTATCGCTTTTCCGACTATCTTCTCCTCTTTTAAGATTCACCGAGGATTGATTCACTTTAGAAACTAATGTATATATTGTACATTACATTCTGCTTAATTGTACACTGCACTGTGGTTGCTTACCTGAAATTACATACACATTTTTTCCTATGTAATCAGTCTGAAGTACTCTGTTGATGCTTGCATTTCTGTAGTTTTTATTTGTCAAGAATTTTGCCTGAACTTGGTCAGTATCCCAGTAAACAAATGCAAATAAATAAATAAATAAACAAATAAACTATAAAGTACTACTGTAAGATACTGCAAAAGCCTCACAGTCAATGTGAGTGCCATGTCATTCCTCTGAATATCTTCCACCTGCAAATAAAGAAAGCTACAATGTAATTTAATTAAATGTCACTTTATTAAAGAAAAACACAATACCAGTGTAAGGGAGGCATCTTTATATAGTATCAAGTTACAGAAACATTGCAGAATATGCCCTGTTCTATCATATATGTTCACAAGAATAAGGACTAAGATGTTACCTTTTCAAAATCCTTCAGATACATGTAGCACACTCCAAGATTGTGGCAGATCTCCTAGAAAATTTAAATGACCACATAAGTTCACAAAAATAAGAACTAAGCTTTTAACCTTTAGAAAATCTTTTAGATATATGTAGCATGCTACAAGATTGTGAGAGCTGTACAAAACAATTAAAAATATTTTATGCAGCAGTTGTATATTCATCATTGTAACAGTATGGTTCTAGCCCTTCAAGAAAATAGATACCTTCTGAACAGATGAGCACCATGCCATTTACGCAAAGAACAAAACAGCTACAATAAAAATACACCATTTATATAGGAGTAGTCTTATGTTCCTAGTCTGCCAAACAGGCTGCACTCAGAGTAAGTTATTGTTTAATTTGGTGTGACAGAATTATCTTTACATTTTGTATATGCCATCCCTTCCCTGATTCAACATCTTCACATAGCTGCAAGTAAAGGAAAGGCTTTATTATCTTTAGCAGATAATGTCATATCTTCCAATTTGCCACTGGCCATAGAGGTGCATACAGACTGCCAACACAACTACCAAATGTTTCACTTTTCAGAACAGAGAGTTATGTAATATTTCACAAAACAGAAGATGTACAAATAACAGTATCATTGCTACAATATTCTGCATTTTACAACATATCTGCTAGAGTAAATATGTTAGTCATTCAACAGATTTTTTAGCAGTCTGGAATCATTTAGCTTGTGAGATTACAGTTTCAAGCCAATGGAGTTACAGGGTGCAAGATCTGTTGCTTTATAAAGAGAAGCAAGGTTGCGCCAGTTGCATAAAGGGCTAAAGCTTTGACTATGACCCAAGTGATAAAAATTCGATTGGTGGTTTGAGCGCTTGACAGCACAGACAAGGAGGATGGGCAAGCCTCCTGGAGCGAGTGTGCTGGTGCCTCTCTAGTGGGTTGATGACAGAAGCTAGAACTCAGACAAAAGACACCAGGCTGAGAGTTGGAGGATGGAGATGACATAAACACTTATGGGCCTAGGGCAGGGCACATACTCAAGGTTACTCCCACCTGCCAGCTTAGCTCATAAGCAATGAACTCAGCATGTGAAGGAAGGATGTCAGGGCCAAAAGAAATTCGCAGATCCCTTCAGGATGATGGCCCACTCCTGGTAGCTCAACCTTTGCCTCTAGAGGTGAGTGAACACAAAAGAGAAGCCACTGCCCTTGACCTGGAGGAATCAATGGGCCAACTGAATGTACTTTGAGAAAGGATTGATAGAAGAAGGGTTTGACACAAAAATAGGTCAAAAAGAAAGAAGAGAAAGAGACTGAAATGTATGCCTGAAAGCCAAAAAGGCAGAAGAGAGATAAATAGGCAAAGTGAAGCAATTCAAATATACAAGCATGCAAACTATATGAAACACAATATTCAGTTACTTTTTACAGTACAAACTTTAACAATATGGGCACAAAAGAAAAAGAAAACTATAAAAGAGGTCCAACAACAGACATAGTAGTTATCAGACCTACTATGTGTACACCAATGGGTAGGAAGGAGGTTAACTATGACCCTATTATTTTTGTATATATTGTTACAGTGCATTATCACACAGTTTTACTACATATATCATGATGATTATCACTGCAGAATTACAAAGATAAACTAGTGTGGCTGATAAACTCCAAAAGGAAGGAATGTCTTTAATTCATTAGCATTCCATGAAGTGCTACAGTGCCAAAGCTTACTCTAACTCCTGACTGGACATTCAGTCTGTAATGCTTTAAAAATGTGTGGTTGAATGACTGTCAGCCTGTCAGCCTTGCAGACTTTCCAGATTATTTGAGCAAATACATTAATAAAAAGTGCTGCGCAGGAAGCAGGTGACCTGAGTGAGTAAATCGTGTCTTTTCAAAGTAATTTTGCTTGACTTATTAAAAAAATAAAATAAAATAGCAACACAATTAACTAACCACTATGAAATTGACTGCTTTATCTCTGAATGACTTTTTCCCCTTCATCATCAAACATATATATCTATCCATCCACCTAAAAGACTCTGTCCTATGTCCACATGTCCACAACTTTATCTCTTCGTCTGTAAATATCCATGCAGCACATTTTTCTCCTATTTGCTTTCCTACTTCTAACAGAAAAAGAGAAGCTAAACAGATTGATTCAGGGCACATACACAGGCCACCTCAGGCATGATGAAGGGATTCATTCTTAAAGACACCCTTCCTTGTGGAAGGGTGTATAATACTCTTCATGCATACCTCTTAACTGCCCAGATTTTCACAGAGGGTCCAGAGTTTTGCTTCATAGTTTTGGTTTGATCCTCATAAAATGTGAGTTTTTCTAGCAAATCATTGAGGTTAATGGAATACACATTGAAGTTTCATTCTTCATCTCTTTCAGAAAATGCATGCCAATGCAAATCCTATTATTCTAGCAACTAAATTTATAAGAGTTATACTTAACAATTTGTTTTTGTCCCCTCATTATTTTTGGCTTTATACAGATTTCTTGCACTAAGAATTTGAGAGCCATGTCTTCATGCCTTATCCTCTTTTTAAGAGTTGTTTATCAAATACTATTTAGCAGCCATTTAACAATACTGTTTAAATACAAATAAGGCCTCATAATCAGACAGACACATATGTCTGAAAGATGTACATTAATACACGAATAAGTGGATGTGTTAAACAGATAAAATTAATACTGCAGTAATGTGAGGAACGAAGACATTACCTACATTAATGGATATATTTTAAACTATAACACGTGTAGTCTATTTAGGCAGAGTTAGGACGTTTTAGTGGTAGGTGGTGCACCCCTTTCAAAATAAGCAAAATTAAATTTGAAAACAAAAGACTATAAAGGCTGACATGGAGAGTTCTCCTTGTTAGAGTGAATGCTATGAGACTGAAGTTGAGGACTTACCTCTCTTTAATGAGAGAAATGTTTGCTGCTGAGAGGCAACATCAAGTATCCAGAATTGCCATTTGAGTCAGTATAAGGAATCATAGCTACCTTAGCCAGAGTGGAGTAACCTGAATTAGATTTCCTTTTTCTCTTTTTTAACTTTAAAAAAACGTTTTGTATCAGATAAGCTGGAAGGAAGGTATACTAAAATATGGCATTTATTGAATCAAAAATGTATTTGTTGCCATAACTAGAAGATGAGGCAGCCATGAATAAACTGGAACATGATTTTTCAGGTGTGAATGAAACAGGTTTATCTCTGAAAAGCCTCTTTACTATGTCTTGTGTTCATAGTTCACGTGTCAGAACCTGTCATCTTTCTGTTTAAAGTTTCTGATCTTCTTGAGCTGCTGGTTTAGAATGTTAAACTACTTGAAGAACTATGTTCAGCTGTACAGCTTGTTGCCAAAACTGCAATGAAAAGCTGCACAACCTGTAATACCGAATACCCCTTTGCTTGTTTCTATACCATATTACTTAGTATTGTCTGTTACTGTCTGTAAGTCTCTGGCTGGAGGACTATCTGAAAAAATTCTAAGTGTCTGAAGTATCGTTAACATCTCCTTTATTTCTTGCACGCTATTCCTGAAGCTATTAACAACAGGTGTTTTCATGTCTAATCAGAGGCATCTACATTTAACCTGTGGTTTGGGAGAAGAGGAAGGAAGAAGAGGCATGAACTGGATTTAGTTGCTATATCTGCCACTGTACATCTTTGCTCAAACATGGTAAGAGAGGAAGGTTGAATTCTAATGAATGGTCCTAGTTCCGTAAAATCCTTGCATACCATTGGATTTTTCTCAAGAGGAGTTTTGCCATTGGAACAACTATGACAAAGGAGGACATGAAATGCGATGCATTCAGAAATGTTGTAGTTATTAAATGGTTTTCTTTCACAGTTACTGTGCAAAATTCCATCTTCTTGTGAATAATGTTCCTGAGGCAAAGAGATAATATGTGGTTCTTCTAGCCAAAACTGGCCCTACAGACCTTCATCTGAAAGGGAGCCAAGTCTGATTTCTGAACCCAGCATTTTCCAGGCTTTCAAATACTGGGGCTAGACATACCATATATGAACTAGGGTGCAGAAGAAAGGTCAAAAGTAAAGCACTAAATAGGAAATGGAAGCTGTTCACCATAAACCTCAGAGATTTTAAGACTAGAATGTGAAGGCAAACATACTTTATGTACAGAGTCACTAAAAAAGTATCTTGTTACAGGAATAGCAAAAGTCTACAAAGTCAAAATCATTAACTTTTCTGTTTTATAAACTTCTTCAGATTTGATGGATCTAACTAAGGTGTCTATTGATTTTCCATTCTTTTGGAACAGGAAACAGTGAGTAAAATGTTCCTTTTTCTGCCCCTGGAGCTGATTTTATCATCTTACCATCCAGAAATATTTTAAAGCGGTGGCATGACTGCAGGAATGTGTTGTTTTGGATGCTAATTCCTGTTTTAAACCATATACAACACAGCCCTGGATGATGTCAGATCCCATAGAGGCTGTGTTTTTGGCCTTGGAGAGGGCATTTAAGACCTGCTCTTCAGAGATGCTAGATGGGGGACAGGTGTTAGGGATGCTTTGGGGTATATGTGGCAGGGACAGGGGAGTGAAGTTTTTACTGAACCTGTCAGCAAGCAGGTTTGCTATATCTGCAGTTTCTGTATATGTAGTACCATTAACTACGAGTTTAGTGCAAATCTGGGTCTTACCTTTGAGGTTATAGTTGTAACTAAAGAATGCCTTGTGGTTATCCTTAGTTAGGGAAGCTGATACACATTTATAGTTTTGGATTTGTAGTTTGGAGGACTTCACAAGGAGTCTTATTTGTTTGCTTAAGTTGAATAGGGAGTGTTTTCAGTTTTGAAACCATTCATTCCTACTTTTAGACAGCAATTTCTTTCTCCTATTGTATAGCCTATTAATGGCGGTTGTCCACCAGTCAAGTTTGTTTTTCCTTGAAGATCTTGCTTTGGTTCTATCAGATACGGCAGAGTCAATACAATTGTACAGGTGCTCATATAAAGCACTGGTGTATAACTCAGCATAGGTGTCTGTTCCATCAGTGGGGGGGGCTATGAAGCTATTTATGCTGTCATGTAAGTGGTTGTAATTGGTCTTGGAGAAGTTTTTAAGTCTAGTTGCTGCTGGGGGGGGGGGTCTTGTGTTTTAGTTACTTCTAGTAAGACTGATCTGTGGTCAGATCTCACCAGGAATGGCCACACAAAGAGGGTGGTACAGCAGTCCCTCATGTTGGTGAGCACCAGCTCCAGGCTGTTTGAGCCCCTTGTGGGTGTGTCAAGCAGCTGGTCCACAGCATTGGAGTTAATGAAGTCTAGGAACATTTGGGAAAGTGAGTTAGAGCACTTATAATTTACCCAGTCAATGGATGGGTAATTTAAGTCACCCAAAATCAGGGAGTTTGGTTGTATCTTGAGTGACTCAGGTAGACCCAAGTAGGCTGAGTGAATGTCCTGATTCATGGAGGGGGTCCTATAGCTGGCAATGACCCGAAGAGGGGCCTCACCTACAGTCGATTGCACCTGAAGTAATCAACTGAATCTAGAGGTGCATTTATCTTTAATGAATACTGATACACCCACCTCCTTTAGTTCTTACTCCTTCAGTTTGTGGTCTTAACGTGTGGAAGGAAATGTAAGCTGGTATAGCTGGGGTGCTCTCTACAGCCTTAAACCAGGTCTCAGTGACTGCACAAATGTCAGCAACTTCCAAGGTGAGGACTGCTTCCAGTGAGTGCAGTTTCTGGTTTAGACTCTTAGCATTTAGCAGCATAGACTTGATGTTGTTTTTAAAGTGTATTTTTACATCGGGAATTTTGTTCTTGTGACATTGCTTAAAAAGGGCACTTTAAGGGTAGCAAGAGCCTTAGCCAGCAACCGAAATTGCAGGGGTGACAGACAAAGACCATCGCTGGCAAAGCCTGAGGTCTGTGAACCATGTTATCCCAGGCTGACAGATACTGGATCCTATTTGAATGACACCAGAAACTAAGCCAATTGTTGAAGTCAATAATTTTTTCTTTGTACTGAAGTATCATCCTACGTGAAGGTAAAATGCTGCTTAAGGCTAGGGACATACCTACCTGAGACAAATAGTCAGACAGCTCAGTCATGTCTCACTTCATGTAGTCCAGTGAGGTACATCTCAAGTCGATTACAGGAACATGGGCTATGACGGAGTCATAACAGTGCCTGTTGTTGAGAGACTTGAGTGCGTATATGATGTGGCAGATCCTGGCACTTGACAGACAGATGACCATGACTTTTTCCTTATCCAGCCTGATGAGTGGGACATCTGTGAGTGTCTCACAATTGAGCCGCCTATGACTAAGATGTTTGTTCTTGTGTTATGCCTTACGGACTTAACTGCTGAGACACTGGTGTGTGATATATTATCCGTACTATGTTCTGCAGGGGCTGTATTATGTGAATTTTGCTTGTGTTTGTGTTTGGGAGGTCTCTGATGTTTAGGTGAGCTTCTGGTAGGGACCTCCACATATGTAGGGTTACATGTTGTTGGTTTGTCAGTTGCAAGAGGTGAGGTATGCATGTTGACAACCTGTTTAGTATCAGATGAATTGACTGGTGAGTGAGAGAGCCTGGATTGTAGGTTCTTGATATATATGCATCTCTCACATAATGAATTTGTGTGGACTAGAAGAAGTAGGTTGTCAGTGTACATGAGGCAATTGCTACATTGCCTCAGGATGCCCATGTTGACCAGGCTGGCTGGACAAACTGTGGTAAACTGTCCGTCCATAATGCTAGGTAAGCTGATGTGATCAGAAAACAGGGAGAGAACAGGAAGGACCAAGTAAAGCAGAAGACAGGAGAAGTGGACAAAAAATACAAAGGGCTAGTGGGTAGGATCTGTGTTTGTACCTCAGGAGTTTCACTGAATGTATCACCTGTCAGTGAGGGACAATTTCTAGAACTCATTGATGGAGCACCAGCAGAGTACTAAGGGAAATTTTGCTGGTAGAAGTGTTTGTGTCTATAACCACCAAAGGAGGCCACTGCTCAGCAGTGTGCAATCTGCAAATAAGCACAAACCCACACAAACACAATGCTTATCTAGCAAACAACAGCAAAGTAATTTAAACAAATTAACCAATAAAAAAGCTCCAAACTGAACCCAGTTCAAGCAACCTTCAATCAGATGAGTTCTAACTGCACATGCCTGCCACTAGGGTGCAGGGGAACTCTCTCCAACAAAAGATAGTCTGGTTTAGTGGTCAAGTCATACGAACATAATTAGATTCAGCAGGTCTGATTCGAGTATGTACTACACCAAACAAACTGCAACAATTTCAGAAAAAAAAACAGTTCAAATAAGCAGTGATATGATAAAAATGCAATACAAAAGTGCAATATACACTAAAAAATTCTACTTAAGTTTGCAGAGATCAACAGATGGCTTGGATTGATCAAATAAATACAGCTGGCTGCCAAACTCTGTGAACCTTTGCTAAAAACTCAAAACTGAGCTCTGTTCCAGCAACCTTCAATCAGATGAGTTCTAACTGCACACTCTTGCCACTAGGGTGCAGGGGAACCCTCTCCAACAAAAGATGGTCTGGTTTAGTGCTCAGGTTATACAAACAGAACTAGATTTAGCAGATCTGAATCGAGTTTATGCTACAGCAAACAAAGTGTAACAATTTCAGAAAAAAAACTGTTCAAACAAGCAGGCACAATAAGCCTTCAACCAGCAACTCCCAGCTCAGAAGGGCAGAGGCTACCCTCTCCTTCCACAAGAGTGTAGACCACAAACTTTCTTAATATATAATAACTGACCTGAAGCTCAACTGCTTAAATCAGAACTAAGACACTTTTAGAATAACAGACACACTAAACTTTCAACCAGCAATTCACAACTTCAAAGGATGTAAGCTACATCTCCTGCCACAAGAGTGTAGACTACAAACCTTCTTAATGTAAAACAAATGGACTGAAGCCCAAGTGCTTAAGATGATATCTGGTCCCACAGTATCCCCACTGAGACTTTTGCAAAGATAATATAAAAGGGAGTGGAAGACACACCAACAGTTCCACAGTCAAAAAACAAGAGAATGCTAATAGGTAACCTGAAAGTTTGGAAACCCACACTGGAGATTTTTTTCTAAACTGGTTTACTTTTGAAGTATTACTGACTGTACTAGGTCTTAATAACAACCTTAATGAAATTAATTGGAGAATGTTGACTGGTTGAGTAATATAGTTGCAATTAGATTAGCATTCTTCTTATTCTTGTATTGAAGTCCTTCATGGCATGTTGCTGAAGAGCTAGACATCAATACATTTGTATATTTTTTTTGCCAATGCAAAGAGATTTATTTTATAGATACACTTATTTTTGAGTTTTCACGTGGTGAAATAATACTGTGAATCTAATCTACCAACCATTACATCAGGCAACAAAAAGAAACAAACAAGTGCACAGGATTCTCTCATTTTAGTCAGGATGCCTTCCAACTGCCACAGTTTTCAATTACAATCTTATTCTGAAACGGAAGTCTAAATGATCGAGAATCTGTCTGACGACTAATGTATACCTATTACCTCTGGCAAGAATCCAACTAAGATAATGAATCCTGCAGCAATGATCATTAAGTACATCTCCAGTGGCACATTCTTCAAACTAAGCACTGAGGAATAAATAATCTGCTATGATGCATTACTTTATTTAATTTGACATTGTCTTACTTTTGAAATAACATAAGCTACAGATGGTTAGTGGCTTCCACAGAGTCTCATATAAACACCTACTAAACAAGTTGTGGAAATGTAGCTCAAACTAAGATCTGCTTGGTGCACTAAGTTCAGGCTCACCTCCTCAGCTTAACCTTACTGCCAATGAGCTCAGCACTTTTGTATGAGCTACAAAGGATTCCAAATGCTAACATGGTGAGGCAGTAGGTATTATATTAATTTTACAGAAAAAACATCATTTGCTACCTATACTAGGTTGATACACAATGTACCCGCTAATTTGTTAAATAGCATATTCATCTGATTTGGGAAGTTTCTGTCAAACTGTAAAACTGAACTTTCTAAAAGAAAGTAGACACATCGTACTACAGCAGGAACCATCACATCTGTGCGTATTTTCAGTCTGAACTTTCTGCTGTCAGCAACAAGGCTGGTGCTTGGTGAATTGCATATATTCCACCATGTACAAAAGAAATGGCAAGTAAAACAGTTGTCACATGCAGAAAACACAAATGACCAAGTTGTTGGCTCCCTATGTAGTATATATATAGTCAATTTACTTTTGAGCATTAAATATGACATCAGTTCTCCTCTACTGTTATTTTCTTACCCAGTCTTTTTGGTTCAGCCTGGCAGCTTCATTGTATACTTCAACTGCAGCTTTGTGTTTTCCCAGCAAAAATCTGTTAAGAGACAAAGAGAAGGAATTAAAATGTCACATCAACAATAAGCAAATGTGCAAAGGGCAGAAAAAAATACAAGATACAAGTTAACCAAATGATTAATTGACATATTACTTAACTTTAATAGATGTAATAGTACATACAGAAGGGAGAAAATGAATATAAGATGGAAAATGAAGATATTGGTGATACAAAGTAACAAACAAGTTTTATAACAGAAGGGTTTATGACCACACTGGGCTTACTTTCAACCATACACAAAACAGCTCAGTTTGCTAGAAGGCTTGAAAGTTATTAAATTTGTTTTTCCAATTTAGTTTAGGAATTTCCTATAAATTTACTGTCTCATTCTGACTATCAACCACTTTTTATGAACCATGAGTGATTCTATTCTCAGATCAGTGAACACTCTGGAGGTATATGCAGAGAAAAAAAAGCTACTTGTCACATAATAATGCCTGATATTTCCCCTATTTCTAATGCTCTACAATCAAATGCAAACACTGTTTTCTTTTGGACTCAAAAAAATTCCTACATTCTATAACAGTACCTACACATGACATTTATTAAGTTTTAACAAACTAGCACAGATCTGTGTCAATTATACTGATTAGCTTTAGAATAAATGATCCTGTTATGTCACATTATAAGAACTTGTGTGGATCAAGTCTGATCAGTACAACCATCTGCTTAACTAGTTGTATTTCTGAATAAGCACCTGTTGGTGTGAAAGTACTTACCATTTGCTTTAATAAACTGTTTTTTTAGTTGTACTTCTGCTGTGTTTCTGTTGCCGGAGTTTATTTTTGGATATATCTTGTTCTTGCTTTTGGTGCAGTTAATTCCTTGTGGAGATTTCTTTTATTCGTTCTTGATTTGCTTGTTGTCCCTCCTGGGAGCATGGCAGAAGGATTTACTCATGAACTAGAACTGGATTATGTTCCCAATGTGAAAGAGACACAACATGGGCTGGAACATTTTAATTGTTTAATGCACATGGACAATGATCTTCTGCTGCTACATAAAGAGCCAGATTTGGGTATGAGTGCTGGCACTTCTTCTTTTGACATGTCATTATTTAAAGCTGCCTTGAGAGAATAAGAGAATGACCTCTACAGACTTAAACGCTTGCAATGGCAACACCTCCCCTTGGAGGCTTGCCTTTACAAACGTGTGATACCTAAGAGTCTGAGAATATTGAAAATGCCCCCGCATGTTGAGGCATATGTAGAACCTTTAAGAAAGTGGCAGCAATTGAACTTGGGTTCAATTATGCTCGGCTTTTGATAGACTTTTTCCAGCTGTTTGAATCAGAAATTGTAAAAGGAATCAATAAGAAATGGGAGAAATTCCTCGGTGACTTTCCAAGAGATGCAGGTATGATAGCCTTAAATGAGAGTTTGGAAAATGTGTCAGCTTATGAGTCCCAGTTGCAGACACAGAAAATGAAAACATTGGATTGAGAGTTACTGAACTTTAAGAAGGGCCATACATCTACTTGACCATGTACTCTGAGTGTTGGCACCACTGGGACAAATCAGAGTGAAGCTGTTCAGAAGGAGGAGCCTCCCAGATAAGAGAAAGAGGTCAGCACTAATGAAAGTGAAACTTTCATCACACCTCCACAAGCCCCTGTTTCCATTGGTGCTTTACATGAGGAAGAAGTGGGGTCACAGCTTCTGGTTGTTCAGAGGAAGACACATAGCACACAGCAGATTTCTCTGCAGCAAAGTTTTTCACAACAAGATTTTTTGGTACTACTCCCCCCCCCCCTATTTCCAGCAGACACAAGAAATTGGGCAGCAAAGAGAGGCGCTCAGCAGAGTGAGAAAAATAAGAAGGCAACTTACTGAAGTCTCTCAGCCGGCGACATTGAAATGATTATGGCAGCAAGGGAAAAGTCTCTAGTTCTCAACATATCAGGTAAGTCTCCTTCATCTTCCCAGGTCTTACTTTTAGAAAAAGGCCTTTTACACCAGCCCAGTCATCAGACTTTAATGACATTGTATCAGATTTAAGACTTTTTGCCTGAAATCTTCTTCTTCTTCTTCTTTCGGCTTTTCCCAGTTAGGGGTCGCCACAGTGGATCATCTGTCCGCTCATGATTGGCAGTGGAGTTTTACGGTGTTGAGTTGCCAGACTGGCGCCCAACCTTTCACAGAAGGCACACACATGCACACACTCATACCTAGGGCAAATTTAGAGTGTCCAATCCAGCTACTGCATGTCTTTGGGATGTGGGAGGAAACCGGAGGACCCAGAGGAAACCCACGTGACCACAGGGTGAACATGCAGACTCTGCACAGAAGGCACCCTAGCTGAGAATCGAACCGGAGAACACTTTTTGCCTGAAATGTCATGCTTAAAATGATTTTTCCTACTGGCCCTAGTGGTTCCATATTTAAGAAACCAAGTGTTTTTCAAACCACTTTGCACTCGGCAACATTGTGGGACGTGTGAAACAGATTTATTTAACATTTTTTCTAAGGGCACTAAAATCAGAAACAAGAGTAATGCACAATCCAAGTTACACAAAGATAAAGTGATTGTGTAATGCACAATCCAAGTTACACAAAGATAAAGAGATTGTTACTAAAGCAGCTGGTAAAGGAGGGGCGGTTGTAGTGATGGACTACTCCTATTACAGAGAGACTTTTGAGAGCATGTTATCTGACAGGACAGTTTATGAAATAACTGATGACCGGGTCACATTGTTGAAAGCCTCTGTGTATGCTCTTATACATGATTATCTGCACAGTCACCTTATAACCTTGGATTTAGCATGCTATTTAACTGTTGAACATCCGACTGTCCCAGTCTTCCAAGGTTTACCTAAAACCCATAAGAACTTGAGCTGACCCCCTTTCAGACCAATTGTATTAGGTAGAGAATGGCTCACTGAGCCATCCTCCTTGTACGTTGAGAAGCATTTAAGTCTAATTTTAAATGAAGTACCTACTGTCCTCAGAGACACTAAGCAGTTTTTACATGATTTGTATGGCTTTGCGAGTGCTTTTGGTTCATTAAAAGACTGTTACTTAGTTACTATGGATGTGGAATCAGTTTTTACAGTGATTCCCAAACTTAAAGGTATTGCGATTTAAAGATTTTTTTTAATCATTACAGCACTTTAAGTACACAGCAAACTGATCTGCTGTTTGTTTTTAGAAGTTGTTCTAGAGTATAATGTTATGTTTGAAGATTCCTTATATGTACAAATGACCAGTGTAGCTATAGGCACGTCCTGTGCCAATAGCTATGCCAACATGGTGTTGGCCTCATGGGAAGACACATTTGTACATCAAAGCAATGCATTTGTGCAACATATCATGTTTTATAAGAGATTTGTTGATATTTGTTTAGTGTGGGGTGGATCCCTGGCACAGGTGAAAGAATTCACAGCATATTTGCATACAACCACTTCTTTTTTGAGATTTATGAGCCATTATTCTCTTGAGTTTGTTGCTTTCCTTGATGTTCATGTTGTTAAGGATGAGAATGGCTTTATTAATACAGGACTACACAGAAAGCCTTGTAGGCATAATAAAAGGCAGAGTATGCATCCTGCCTACATTTATAAGAATATTTTGAGGGGTCAAACCCTACGAATATCTAGATGTAACAACCTGGACAGTGGTTTTTCAAGGACTTATCCAGTCTACCTGGTGAGTTTAGAGAGAGAGGATATCATTTCAAGGAGACTAAACATGCATGCAAGGAGATCGTAGCCTCAAGGACTGAGAGAGCAAGACCATATTTTTCCCTTGCTGGGTCTAGGGATTATGATGCTCAAACACAACCCGAGAGATCAGAGACGATACATCAGAGCACTGTACCTGTTATGGTGCACTATACAAGTGATGTGGAAATTATAAGTAGAGTTATTAGATCTAATTGGTCTATATTATTAACTGACAACTCTATAGGTAATATAGGAGGGGATAATCCATTCTTTAGATATAAAAATAAAAAGTCTTTGAACAGACAACTATGTTATAAGGATCATCACCGTTCAGCCCCCCCTTCTTGATAAGGGGCTTGGTACAAGGAAGTGCAACAGATGGAATTTTTGTTTATACATTAATACATTGAATACCTTTGTACATCCTGTCACAGACATAATGCACAACTTTAGAGTTTCAGCTGATTGTCATGCAGTGAATGTTATTTACCTTGCACTATGCAAAATATGCATGGGTTTCTACATTGGGAAGACCAATCGTCCCTTATTTGAGAGGATGAGAGAGCATTATTAAACATCTGTGTAGGGGACACTAGAACTGCTCTAGCTAAACATGTGTTAGAGTATGGCTTGAACATATTTTTAGCTTTATGAGTGGAGGTTGTTGAGAAGAACCCTATATTAGGTGATTTCAGGAATCAGACTGAGTTGAGGGAATTATGGTAGATAGTGAAATTACAAGTTGAAAAATTCCCTAGTCTGAATGATAGATTTTCTCTCAAGCCTGTTTTAAAATCTAGGGATCTTCCACACTAACTTCACAAGGGCTCTTTAATTAAATTGCCTCAATTATGTTTTAATATGAAAGTGTGTTTTACTGGTGCATTTGAAATCTAACCTGTATAAATAGAGTGTACTTTACTTGCAGTTTCATGGTCTGAAGAAGCGCCTGTTGGTGTGAAAGTCATTACCATTTGCTTTAATAAACACGTTTTTTAGTTGTACTTCTGCTGTGTTTCTGTTGCTGGAGTTTATTTTTGGATATTTCTTGTTCTTGCTTTTAGCACAGTTAAGTCCTTGTGGGGATTTCTTTTATTCATCCACATTTCATATATTGTTTAATGTCAATCATAAACTGATGGAAGAAAATAGATTTACATGATACACATACCATAACAGTAAAGCTCTGAAGAAAGAACACTTGTTCATGTCTGGATTTCTATCACAAAAAGCCATTATCAAGAGTTTTGCAAGCTGTTTAAAATCCCTCTATGCAATGGTTATGTAAATCTTAGGCAGAGTATGCTCCAGTATCATTTGGCACATGCCCCAGTAAAATACAGTTGTGTACATACATGCTTGAATAAATTAGTTTTGCGGTATTCTTCACAAATGGGACTTATCCGTTAGGATACCCATACATCCAGTTAGTCTACAGATCTTGTGCTCCTTCCTCACATGCCACGCATCAGACCCTGGCAAGAGCAGACATGCATGCCAAAAACTCAAGAGCTTTCTTCTTCCTTAAGTAGGAGATGAAGCCTTCAAATCAAGTCCTAGAATGGAATATGGAATGTAGGGTGGGAAGAAGATAAATCAATGGGAAAGGAAGTCCCATCCCAGCCAGAAAAGGTGTCTAACAAGGGAGATGGTGGGAGGGTTTATGTACTGAAACAGTGATCTATTCAAACATCTACCATTATGGTAGGTTGTCAACACAAATGTACTATATTCTTCACAACAGAACTGTTGCAGTATTCTTCACAAATGGCATAATTCCAAAATCTTCAAGAAATATAGCAGGAAGGAACTGAACCAGAATCCAGGATGCTCTGGTAAAACAGCCTTGGCAAATCCAGTTCTGGCTCTGGAGAATGCATCCAATTTATAATGCATGGCAAATGTGTAAAGAGAGGACCAGGTAGCTGTTTCTAAGATACACCTAATGTCTATACCTTTGAAAAATGCTCTTAAGACAAGGACATCCAGTTTGGTTATAAAACAATGACAAGGAATCCCCTGAGCTCACTCTCCATTTGGCTGTTAATCAGGGTGAATTATCTCATTAGACAACCAATAATGTGGAATTAAATACCAGAAGATATCCTAACTGCTATAATAAATATATGGAAAGATCCTAAAAAAGTTGATGTGGGCAGTCCTGTAATGGCTCAAAGTCTGAGAAACATTGGTAAAATTAGTGCAACCTATGTACGAGGACCTAATGACTCAAGTAGGAACAGTGTTCCGTCTCACACAGAGGGTTCCAGTGGGAGTGGGTGTGCATCATGGTTCATCTCTCAGCTCACTGCTGTTCATACTGGTGATGGGCTACATTAGCAAACAGGTTGGAGGGTACAGATCAACAAAGTTGCTGTATGCAGATAATGTCGCATTACAAGCACTGTCTCTGCAATAACCTCAGCAAAGAAAGTACAGTTTTGTACCTACTATAAATGTAGATGTCCGATAGGTATGCATCTGCAGTCATCACATATGGGTTGTCCTGCCTCAGGCAGCCCTTCGATCGGCTGGATTCCAAAGTTGCCATCTTCCTCAGTTTTTCTTGCCCCAGATGCCAGGTGCCCTCTAAGGAAGGCTAAATTTGGAGGAATGCAATAAATTCCAAACACGAACAGAAATATATATATATGCATATATATATATATATATATATATATATATATATATATATATATATATATATATGCATATATATATATATATATATATATATATATGTAAAACAAATACACCATAATAGATAACCCCAGCAAGCTATGAGAGGGAAATACCACAGAGGGGAAGGAGGGAGGACCTATCGGACATCTCATTTATGGTGGTAAACAAAAAAACTACTATGTCTTCAGGATGCATCTGCAGTCATCACATATGGGTAGAATATCATAGCCAATCTGGGGTGGAGGATCTATGTAAAGGATGGTGTAGCTAAAATGCCCTACAGAGACTGCTGGCAAAAGCCTGCTCTGGATCTGGAATATAAAGGTAAATTGTAATACTTGGAAAATGTATGCACGGAGCTCCATGTAGCAGCTTCTAAAATGTCCTTGGTAGCACCCCTCTTAAGAAGGCTGTGGAGGTGGCTGTGGCTCTGGTGGAATGAGGTCTAATGTTGTTAGGCACAGTTTTCCATGAAAGGAGTATCCATTTAGAAATTGTCTGTTTTGAAATTGCTTTTCCTTGTGCACTAGCAGCATATGCTACAAACAGCTGGTCAGTTTTTCTGTTACTTTTAGTTCTGTCCAAGTAGTAGCGCAACTGTCTGTGTATGTCCAGAGTGTGCAGAAGCTTTTCCCCTTTGTTTTGTGGATTTGGAAAGAAGGTAGGCAGGTGAATAGCTTGGTTTAAGGAGACCCCGGATATCACCTTTGGCATAAATGAAGGATTGGTTCTCAAAGAGACTCTGTCTTGATGAAAGATAAGGAATGGCTGTACTGCCATGAGGGCCTGTAACTCAGATACTCTTCTTGCTGAGGTTATGGCCAGAAGGAAAGCAGTCTTCCAAGACAGGAATTGTAGTTCTGCAGATGCTGCTGGTTCAAAGGGAGGCAGTGTTAGTTTTTCCAACACGAAGTTAAGGTCCTAAGTAGGTACTGGTGGATTCCTTGGGGGATTAATGTTTTTAATTGAAACTGTCTTAGGAGAGGATGAGAGAAGAGAGGTGGATCAGTATTGTACTCTGCTGAAATTGCTGAAGCATGAATTTTAATGGAAGAGTAAGACAGGCCATTGTGGAGCATTTCTGCCAAATATTCCAGGATATGTGCCATGTTCATAACTGTTGCATCTAGGCCCTTTGAGGTGCTCCAGGTGTGAAATCTTTTCCATTTTGCTGAGTATGCCTTTCTTGTGGAAGGCCTGTGAGCTTCCATGATGATATCCTTCACTCTCTTGGATAGCTTATCCTGGTGATGAGTCAAGGTATTTTCCAGGCAGCTAGTTGTAATGTTTTCAGGTTGGAATGCAGAGTTTTGTAATTGTGCTGTGTCAGGAGAAGCAGCCATTGTGGAAGAAGTCCGGATGACATGCTCTTTAGCATGGTACCAGTGCTGTGTCTTGGCCGCTATCAGAATCACTCTTGGCTGCTCTGCCCTGATCTTCAGTAAGACCTTGGTCATTAATGGAAGAGGTGGGAAATATACACTGTTTAAGTTCTCCAGCTGAAAGAGAGTGTGTCCACCACTTTCCATGTGGGTGGTCCTGTCTTGAAATTTCTCCAGCTGCTGATGATGGGGAGGCAAAGAGGTCTATGTCCGTCTCCCCATGATTGTGTTATCTGATGGAAGATGTCTGGGTGCAGCATCCATTCATGTGCATCCATGATGTTATATTGTCCTTTCCTGGTACAAACTGGGATTGCAGCTGTATATTGAGTGTCAAGGAAAGTTCCATAGATTCATCGCCAGTCTGCATAACTGTAGTGTTGTCTGTCCTTATTAGCAGGTGACCTTGATGTAGAAATAACTTGAAGGCCTTTTGGTTTATGTGCATGCGTAGCTCTTTTGTGACCATCCTCTGAATGCATCTTTGGCTATTGGTTTGCTGAAGGGCAAAAAGGCATGGAATGAGTGGTATCAAAGTTTCCAAGCTGTGACTGTGCTGAGTCCATAAACTCCTTAGGTACCATTGTAATTTCCTCATATGTAGCCTTGCTTGAGGAATCAGAAGAATGCAAGAAATAACCCAGGGCCTGCAGGATTTTCCTTGCAGTCAGCTGAGTTTGTCTTGACAGGTTTTTGAAGTAATCCGGTAGTTGGTTTTGCTTTTCTTCTGTGAGGAAAGCCATTTGAGTGGTTGTGTCTAGATGAATGTTGGCTGTATATCCCAAGGCCTGAAGAAGGTGGATGGCATAATTCAAGTGTTTTACCAAAATTTGTTGGCTGTCTGCTTGTATAAGGCAGTCATCCAGATGTTGCATCCCTGAAGTCTGCAGTGTGCAATTACTGATGCCAGGCACAGAGTTACCAGCCAAGACCTTGCCCAGCATGGGAAAGGTTGCTGTAGAGTCAGCATTTTTTTTTGAATTTTGGTACAATGAGATAAGTATTTAGGACAAGTTGAATAGGCCTCCAGGCCTTTTCTTTTTTTTCTTGGAAAGAAAGAGTCTGGAATAAAATCCTTGGCCTTGTTCATTGAGAGAAGAACCTTTCATATTGCTTTCTTTTTTTGTTTTAAGATGCCTTTGATTTGGTCTTGATTTGGATTTGGTGGTGGATCTAGCATTTTCATTGAGTCTGTCCTTGTGCAGCAGTTGTAGGCCCTGCACTCTCTCTGGTTGGGGGAGGCTGCCATTGTCTGAAATCTGTCTGTGTCTGGAAAGGACAGTTCTTGAAGGAAGAATTTCTTCTGCTCTTGGTGGTGGGACATTTTGCCTTTTCTTCAAATTTCTTTAAGACCTCTCCTGAGCAGGGGCCAATAATTTTTTTTTTTTTCCCAGTGGAGCAGCTTTTTGCTTTATTTGGTCCTGGATTGTTCCAAGCTTCCAGTGCATCATAACCACACTGCAAGAAAAATGGTTGCTAACCTTTGAGAGTTTTATGTACCCATCCCTGATTGATTTAAGCATCTAGGGTTTCAGGTGAAGACAGTTTTTTGCAATTCATCTAAACAAATGCAGGAGCCGGAGGGAGAGTGTCAGGGGTTGTGCTAGACAGGTACCACATCATCAAAATGATTTAAAAAACAGGAATAGCCAAAGGTCTGCTGAGGCAAATGCAAGAAGGTCCTTAAGGTCTTCCCTGAAATCAGAGAATTCCTGTCCCCTGGCCCTCTGCTCCCTCATAGTGTGTCATCCCCAAAGAAGTCCAGAGAGGAGGGAGGGAGGTCTTGATCGATTCCTCTGCGTGAAATAAGGTCCTCTGCTAGACTAAGGATCTGAGAACCTGTAGTGGTGGGTCCTGGGGAAAACCTGGGAGAGCATATTTGTTTTGTGTAGCAGCTTTTTAGCCCCAGAGAATGCCTTAATAACATGGATGCAACAATTATTAATTTTATCTGACACATCAGGGGAAAGGAATGCAAAACTGAAGGCACATGGGATGAAACTGAGTACAGGTAAGACAGTTATAATGGCAGCAAGTGGGGAAATCAGAAGAATATGATAATTGAGATAGAAGGGAAAATACTATAACAGGTTAACAGCTTTAAGTCTTTCAGAGTGGTGGTTGAGGAGAAGGAAAGTCTGAATAAGGAGGTCAAAGCTAGAATTACAGGGGCTACAGACAACTGACACAGTGTCAGATGTAGTGAATAACAGAAGAATGCCAAAGAAGCTGAAAAGTAATGTGTACAAAACAGTGGTGCGACCAGTACTACTGTAAGGTAAGAAATCTGGGCAGTAAAGAAAGTTAGAGGTGACAGAGATAAAGTGCCTGAGACAGGTGTCAGGATGCACACGGTGGAACAGGTGAAGAAATGACAACCTAAAGGCAGAAGCTAAAGTAGCTCCAATTGCAGAAAAGGTCTAAGAGAACAGATTACAGTGGTTCTGGCACACATGCAGAAAAGCAGAAGACAATCTGGTGGAAGAAGATTTAGGACAGACAGGAAAAAGGAAGAGAAAGTGAGGGTGTCCAGCAAAGAGGTGGATCGATTGTGTGAGTGAAGATCTGTGACAGTCAGGCATGAGTGTTGAAGGTAGGAGAGTGGCATTGAATAGAGAGCGATGGTGACAGTTGACACGACAACCTGACCCATTGTAGAAAATGCGGGGTGATAACAATGATGATGATCCCACCTGCTGATGTCATCAAAATGTGGTATTAAATTAGGAAAAACACACAAAAAATTATCCAGCAGAAAACTAGGCCACATGGTATTGCACTTGGGAAATTCAACCACGGCCTCAAATATGGCAAGAGATGGTGCTATGTTTACAGTAAATTAAAAGTTAGTCAGAATGTGTGAGCAACTCCTTAAGCTCAGTGGCACCATAGCTGACTGCATCCAAATGAACAAACAAGTGGAGAGAATGGAAGATGCCCTGAACAGCCATGAGACCTCTATACAGTCCCTTCAATCAAACCAGCAAGAACAAGGTGACAAGATCATGGGGCTCGATGCCTTTAAGGAGGGAGACAATGACAAACTAATGGAGCTGGAAGACAAATCCCAGCTTAGGAATCTTAGATTCACCAATATACTAGTAAGTGTAGAGGGCCTGGATTGTCTTTTGTTCAAAAAAAAAAAAAAAAAACAACTAAACATTTGAACCGGTATGCAAGAAACTAAAATCTTGTTGGACAGAGTCCATAGAGCATAGTTGCTGGGTCAGGCAAGAAGGCAACTGCAATCTAAACTGATAAAGAACCAAATATAAAGAACCAAATATATTAGATGAAGGAGTCACTGCTTTTTCAACTGTGGGTAAAGGGGAAAATCCTTTCAGTGGAAGGCACAAGAGTATATGTCAACAATGATTTTCACAGGCAGGGACAAATCAAACCTCCCTCGCCATGTGGAGCTTTTGGTCACAGTATTCTGCGGGGAATATGGGAAAGTGTTAGATGTTGAAAATGTTGGCTGCATTCCAAATGTAGCTAGGTAATCCCTCTTGCTCATTCCTATAGGGATGAGTCATGGGATGACCCACACTGGCCCCTTTTTGCATGAGTGGAGATTACAGAAAAAGACAGTGATTTATTGTAAGGAACTGGTTGAAGATGGAGAACTGATCAGATGGGAAGAGGCTAAATACACTCTAATTCTTGGCCCAAGTGACTTTGGTACTTGTAGCCCTCAGGACTGGATGGAATAAGTATGAAAAACCTTGCTAAGGGGAGGGGATTGTAAAGAATGAAAGAAAATGTAAGTGCCTTAGGCAAGTTTGAGTATGTGACTAAATGCATGAACCTGAAATGCGCTGTACATGTGCTGTTACAAACTACGCAGCCTTACAGTCAATTAACATTACGGCACGGAATAGGTCTATCTCCTATTCAGTGTGGTGGGCTACCATATCTGCATCATTCAAGAACTATTCAGACTGGCAGACCTGTAATGCAACTGGAACGATGCTGGGGCCAAAAGAGGTATGATCTTCGAAAATAGCTCTACAATGACAAATTATTCACAACTCTCATGATTTAAGCTAGATTAATATGATGTATTCTCCCAAGCAGTGTTCAATAATAATGCCACTACAAACATTTCTACTATGCTCTTGAAAGAAAGATTGTATTTTATATGTGGTGGAAAAGCATATAAATGGCTACCAAGAAATTGGTCTGGTAGTTGTTTCCTGGGTTATCTTATCCCAGTGATTCGCCATACTACTTCACTACCCCAATGAAAAATCAGAAATACTCGAGAAATAAAAACATCCTCCAATCTGTTGGGAAACACAGATGCACCGTGGATTTATCATCATGATCTTGCTCATGCAAGTACTAAATGTCTGGCCCACATGGACCTTGGAGATGTTGTCATATCTTGGGCAGGCATAATACCTGCTTATGGGGTTGTGAAATCAATCTGGGAATTGAGAAAGCTTTCTAAACTCCTTGAAGTCTTAAGCAATGCCACCTTTTCAGCTTTGGTACTAGTGACTGATGAGCTGACTGCTATGAGGGCTGTGGTCCTCCAAAACCGTATGGCCCTTGATTTTGTGATTGCTATGAAAGGGAGTACTTGTGCTTTAATCCAAGAGGAGTGCTGTACTTTTATTCCTGACAATCAGCACGAAATTGAGAGCCATCTTGAACTTACACAAAAGGTTTCTGAACTCTCTGAAACTGAAAAAGCTGATAGCTCCACTTGGGCTTGGCTAACGAATCTCTTCTCTGGATGGGGAGGAGGCCTACTTAAACTGATTTTAACAATTGCAGTATTAATCATTATCTTTGTATTATTGTTTATAATAAAAACTTGTGTATTGAAGCTTATGTCTTCCAAAACAAATGCCAAAGTGCCTAACTTTCACATGCCTGCAATAACTGATGATATCCCAGAAAAGAGTAGTATTCATGATGAGACTGAAAAGCTTAATAGCATGGTTATGTTAGAATTTGGAAAAATATATCAGGAACTAACTGGTGATTCTTACACAGCATCAAATGGGGGATTGTAAAGAATGAAAGAAAATGTAAGTGCCTTAGGGAAGTCTGAGTATGTGACTAAATGCAGGAACCTGAAATGCACTGTACAGAGACGTGACAGCCTGCACATAGTGGGAAAGTACTTAGAGAGGGGACTGTCTGAAAGTGGTAAACATGTCTATATATGGAAATGCATCCGATTTTCTCTTTCTGCCTAGAGATATAATGACATCATGTAACTTTAGAGCTACAGGGAATGCCCTTATTGGTTAACCATGCTTCCAGTGTTCTTATTTGTTCAGTATTACTTTTCTAATGAGTCAGCATTTCATAGTCTATATAAGCTACAGTTTTTGTTTGTTCTGGGAGTCGCCCTGATATTTTTCAGAGGCTCCTACACATGTGTAATAAAGCTACTGAATGAGAGGAAGTCTATTGTCTTTATTCTACAGGATCTTCTGTCAGGTTTACTCGGGATGGTGATAGAGGCACAATCCAACAATGGAACAATTAGAGGTTTAGCAGGTAAAATGCACAAGGAAATAATTAATGATGGCAATGATACTTGGATGTCATGACAGCAGAAATGGAAACAGAAACTAGACTGGAAACCCATGAACAGGATTTGGAGGGACATTTGTCTCACCCCTAAGAATACTGCAAAGTCCATCAAGTTCAGAATATTTGGTGAAAGAGCCTACAGAAACATTTCTACATCCCTGGTAAGTTACATAAAATGGACCCAAGAGAGTTGGAGATATAATGAAGAGGTATTATGAGACTAGGAATAGATTTTCTGGACTTGTCCTAAACTAAAGGAACTTCCTAGACCAAATCCATACTCTCATCAGAGTCATACTGGGTAGCAGCTAATCTCTCATGAGGGAAACTTTCCTTTTTAACTGGGAGGGAAGAGGTAAAACTCATGGATCCACAAAGCAGTTAATTCAATTCATTATTTTAACATCCAAGAAGGTGATAATTAGAAGGTAGAAATCCACTGACATCACTAACATTCTTGAAACTATATCTATTATCAATGGCATAAAAACATTGAGAGAAACAAAGGAAAAAAAAAAAACATTGGGGCACTTTGCAAGGAATAAATGGGGAAGATGGGAGATATGTGGTAAAGCATTGCTTAACTCAAGTAAATGATACATTGCCCTGAAGTGAGATGGCTCAGGGCTCAGCCTCAGTGAATGGGATTGGTGACACTCAATTGTTCAGGCACACACCTCACATGACTGCACACAATATAGTTATACCTTCACTGAATATCAGTTGCAAACTTATAACACATAAGTTCATACTGTCTAGTACTTTTTCTTTTAATTATCTTTACAGACTAGTGTATTATATATGTGGAGTGCACCTTGGAGCAATTGTAAAAAGACACAAATGTTCAGTAAAGCTCTCTTGTAAAAAAAAAAAAAAAAAAAAAGTTCCTAAGTTAGTAACCTTGCTAGCAGAATGAGCACTTACATTCTTTGGAAGATTCTTGCCATGATTACAATAACAAAATTGCATATTAAGTGAAAAACACTTAGAAATAGTTTAAAAAATTCCTGCCCCTTTGTCTTCTCATCATAAAGGACAAAATGTTGATTTGTTTTAACTTGAGCTTTTAATTCTGTCTAGATAAAACTGGAGTTGTCCAATATCCATATGTTGGTTCTAAGTGTAGATGTGTAAGGTCTATCCTCCATTAAAGTGCCCTGGACATCCTCACTAACAAGGAGCTGAAGAATCCCTTCTTTGCTCTCAGTCAAAAGTAGCCTAAGTTCTCCATTCTTGGCTAAATTAGCCAAATGGACAATCATGCTGGACATACTGGAATCATTTGCCCTTACAGCCTCTGAAGGGGTGACATTAGAGAGCCTACAAGAAACAGAAAGACTGTATGGGGGCTGCAAAGGCACCAGGTGGAGTTATCCATCTCAGACCAGCTGAGGGAAGTAGATGTTTGTTGAACAACGAGCATCTCTCTACAAGACTGTTCTTTCTTTTTTCACTAATAAAGAACATTGGAGGATAGCAGTGCAAGCTAACTACATCCTAAGGGTACTTTGTCTGCTTCCAAGTGTTTTAAGACATATATGACAAAGTTATGGATGGCACAGTGATGCAGCAGTAGCATTGTCGCCTCACAGCAAGAGGTTCTCTGGTTCAATTCTCAGCTGGGGTGCCTTCTGTGCGGAATCTGCATGTCCTCCATGCATTCGTGTGGGTTTCTTCTGGGTGCTCCGGTTTCCTTCCACGATACAAAGACATGCATCTGCAGTGTTTCTCCCCGGGCCTCTGCTGAAAATTGGCTTAGTTCCAAGTCGTACTTTCCTGGTAAACAAATGTTAAATAAATAAATATATAAATAAAGTTTTATATCATGCTAAGGCCTTAGATCAAGCAACTCAAATGTGAGTCCTTGTAAGGAATCTGACACCCACAGTTAAACTATCCTTTTTCCCGACAGACATAAGAAAAAATCCTCATGACAATTAATGAAAAGAGGAAGGGTCCCCAACAGGGTACTTATCTGCCTGAGACTCCAAGCAGTAGACAAATGTAATAAATGAGAAGATACTACACTGACAGAAGTCTGCATACACGAACTAGAGGTAAGAAAGTTCAGAGATTTTGGTGCATCCATACATCTTTCTTATATTGGCATGTCTGCTTGTGTTAAGGCAGATGTACTGTGCATGAAGAATGAGCCTAAGCTTTGTAGACTGGCCAGACATACAGACATCCTAGTGGACAAGTCCCATTTTTGAAGAATACTGCAACAGTGATCTTAAGACAAAAATCTGGACAATTGAGAGGTACCTGTGGACTATGTGGCAGCTTTAAAGTATTTTGCGCATTAACTTTTCTAAAGAAAACCGTCAAAGATGCTGCTCTTCTAGAGCAATATGATTTAATTCTGCTCTGCAAAGGTATACTGTACTTATAATAAAAAAGGCAATAAAGCAGGGCACCCACTTTGACTAGTGTTTGTTTGTTTGGCTGTTAAAGGAATGCTTTTTTTCCTTTTCTTAAAACAGACGCAGACTGCTCTGCTTTTGGAAAATGGGAGTCACCCTAGTATAGTACCTTACTGCTGTGCACATAAAAGACAGACAAATGATGCTCCTCTTCATTCTGGTAGAATAGAGATATACTACTGATGCCATCTTGGGCATGATGAGTGAATTAGTCATTAGCGATAGCACTTGATTAAAAGTCTGTGTATAGTGGCTTACACATGACAGCTGATAACTCTGAAATCCCTAGGTTAAGGTTACAACAACTAGAAAGTGTATTTGCCAAACAAATACTTGATAATTACATCATCAGTTGGTTCAAATTCAGGTAGTGTTACTTTTCTTTATGAAGTTTATATCCCACAAAGGCAAGAGGTGTACTCTAGGATGCCTTAAATCAGAGGCATAACTTAAAAAGGCCTTAAAATACTAATTTGCTGCTATCTAAGGAAAGAAACTGCAGACACATGAACTTTGATGGAAGAATATGCTAAATTTGAGTCAAATAAATGGTTTATATAACACCGGACATTGGAAATGGACATTTTAGTGCCTCTAAGCCCTTTATACTAGTCTAACAGACAAGTCTATTTCACTTTTGTGGATAGCATTTACTTGATGTAGGTCATATGGCTTCATTTATGTACAGGCATGGGCAAAGGAGAAGAATTAAATTCATCAAAAGCAAAGAAAAAAATGTCCTAAGTTAGTAACTTGTCGTAACAGTAGTATTTTGAGGGTTGGTCATTGTAACACTAAATACCATTTGGGAATATGGCTTATTTTGCTTGATCCTAGCCTAAGATGTTATCAGCATCTCCTTTGTCCCAATGGAAGTTCATGCTCACCTTTCCCCAGTGTTGCATGGAGCCTTGGCTACTGTGTGAGACTTTCACAGACAATCAGCACTGCAAAATCTTTTTTTTTCTTCAGTTCCTCAAGGCTCTTATTGTTTTCATGGTGGCTTATCAATATAAAAAAACAATATTTCTATAAACCTGGCAGTGTAAACATTGGCTCTAGATGATTGTCATTGTTGATGTGACACCCAGACCCAATATGTAAAAATGTGAAAAATGGATTGTGGATGGATTGGTTGTTATAAGAAGAAATACAATAGTTTAATACTTTAATGAAATGTGAGAGTAAAACTACCATACTTTTCTAAGGGGGAAGCAGGGAGGGTTGCTAGTGACTTTTCCATGAAGGTCTACTGCTATAGCAAATACATTTATCCACAACTATACTGTTTTTTAAATGTATGGTTATTGAGCAGGTAAAGCATAATATTCAAATCAAATCAAAAACAGTATTTTATTTTTGTGTGTAGTTTAAATGTTCCAAAGAGTTCTCCAGATCAATAGCAATGTTTAATCAATACGATCACAATTATTGTACATACAATAACCTAAAACATAAATATCAGGTAAAATTAGTATACTGCCTGTACAGAGTAAACGCTCCTACTAAATAAGCCAAACACAAAAGTAAAAAATATATCAAAAGTTGTAGGAGCAATCCACAGTAGACAAACCACCAGTTCATATAAAGTCCTCAGAATATCAACAGTCCCAGTATTCCATGTCTTGGAATACTGGGACTTATTGATGTTCTGAGGACTTTATATGAACTGGTGGTTTGTCTACTGTGGATCGCTCCTACAACTTTTGATATATTTTTTACATAAATATCAGGTCATCTAACATAACTAATCATAATAATCCAAGATAAATATTAAAGTTATAATATAAAAAAATCAGCAAATAGTATACAGGCTGCACAAATATTTAAGTTCAACAGTGTTATATACGGCAAGGTCCTTTCTCAAAATTAAGTTATACCTCTGATAAACTGGAAGACTATTGTATCTTCTTGGTTACTTGTGTGTCATATAACTGTAGTATTCTCTGCAATGGTTTAAAGATTTTCTGGCTGAAAACTGTCCGGGAAGACTATCAGGTTCTATATAGGGATTTCATCCCCTTCAGGATTACTGGAAGCAACTTCTCTGATACATGCTGACATTTACAGACAGTGTACTGTGCTTTGCAAAATACAACAAAGAGCAGTACTGTACTACTTGGAGGTAATTTAGAGACACAAACAGCACTGTTGCATAAAGATAAAAATATCAAGATATGCAGCAAATACAAATGACTACACAATGAGATGGAAAGAACAGTTGTGCAAATAAAACTTACTGTAACAGTCGATGTTCTAACAGATCACTATTTCATTGAGGCTATATGGGTCCTACCTCTACTGCAAATGACCAACATTTCAAATATAAGGATGCCTTCCACATGATACTGTCAGGAGCTTGAGCAGAGCTCCATAAAAGGCAGGTGGAGCACAAAATGTTTCAGTGCATTTTTCTGCTTCTCTATTGAAATGATGGCATGCAATGTCGGGTGCCAGCAGACAAAAAAAGGTTGAAAACTCAGAAGAAGAGCAAATCTTAAACATCATTCTTCTCCTTTAAACTTCCTGTTTGTGGCACAAGCATCTCTTTGATGTGGAGGGCAAGCTTCCCCCTCCCCGAACTTGTATATACCAATTCCAAGATTGATATTCTTTTGTGAAAGGGGACTGTTCTGGGAAATGGCCATCTCAGACTTGGTATATATCTAAGTCTGTTTTTTTCAGCCTTTCAGTCTTCATTTTCAGGACTTGCTCTAGTGGGTCCTGACATTTCAAATGGTTACCTTTTTTTTCCAGGACGGAAGCAAAAGCCCTAAAGAACAATGCTAGGAAACAAATTAAACTAACTATATACAAAAAAGAATGGGCAAATCTACACCATGACAACATCAAAAAAATACAAGCAAGGAAAGAAGAAGGCTGTAGGAGGAATGGGAGGTTAATGCAACATACTGTTATGCTATGTTTTATCTACACAACTGTACTGTAAGTTCAAACATACATCATTGTTGCAGTAGCCTAAGGTATATGGGTAGGCTACCATAGCTTAGGGAAGGAAAAAGGAAAAAAGGGACAAGACCAATAAACTAAGACTCCAGAACCCCCCCCTCCCCCCCCCCGTCCCCGGAGAGCAGTCCTAGCAAAGCCTGTTCTGGACCTGGAAAAGTTACCCAGCTTGTTGTTCTTTGTAAAAGTTTGTATCATGTTGTGGTCTCTAGAAAACTAGAATCCAACCCCTTTCCAGAAAGTTACTGAAGAAGCCAAAAACCTTGTGGAATGGGCTATAATGGTGAGAATAACAAAAGGCAATAGCATGAGACAGATACCTGGAAATGGTCTGTTTTGAAACTGACTGACCTTTCCTCTTATCTTCATATTCCTCTTATCTTCATAGGAGACAAACAGCTAATCTGTTTTCCTGAAGTTTTGAGTCTTGTGTAGCTAGTAACTGAGCTGCCTATGGACACCTAGAATATGAAGGATCCTTTCTCTTTTGTTCTTTATTTCAAGAAAGAAAACTGGGAGATTAACAGTCTGCCTTATAGTAAACTCTTCAGTCCACTTTAGGCATAAAAATAGGATTTGTTCTCAAAGAAAAACTATCCCAAAGAAACAAGGCAGGGTTGACTCACCATAAGAGTTTGTGACTTGCTTACTCTTCAAGCAGATGTTAGAACAATAAGTAAAACAGTCTTCTAAGATAAGAATCTCAGTTCAGTCTCATCAGCTGGTTCAAAAGGAGACAAAGTAAATCTTTTCAAGCAAAAAGTTCAGATCCCATGGAAGAGCCACCTGTTTCCTAGGTGGACAAGTATATAACACACCTTTTAAAAACTGTTTTACTTGAGAATAGTTAGGAAGGGAGAATTCTAAGGGCAGACAAACAGAAATAACTGAAAAATGTGCATTGACAGAGGAATATGAAATGTCACTGGAAAGTAACTCACACAAATAATCAAGAATCAGAGGCGACCAGGCTTGAAGACTGTCATAGTTTTTAAACTGTTATCAACCAGAAAATCTTTTCCACTTTCACATACATAATTTCCTAGTAGCGGGTTTTCTTGCCTTATTTAGCACCTGCTGCATGTCCTCAGAAAAAAGGTGTATAAAGGTATCAACTTTCTATCATCATACAGTTAGTTGAGTTTTAGACTAGGGTGTGTCAAACTCCCCATCTTGTGTGAGTAAATTCAGACTGTGGGGAAGCACGTGGTAATAGTACCTGTCCAAACTGAAGTGAAGGGAGAACAACTGTTGACTTGGCCAAAAGGGATTCACTACCAACATCTTTGAAGAGTCCTTCTAGATCTTTAGAAGATCCCTGGATATCAGAGGATAGGGTGGAAAAGCACATAGGAACATTACCTTTCACAGGAAAGAGAAAGCATCTGTCTTCCAGGTCTGTCTATAAAGAAGTCTTGGAGCAAGATTTCTTTAGTTGTCTGTTCTGATGGGAGGCAAACAGAGGTGCTCCCCACAGTTGGATCTATTCTTATAAGACCTAAGGACAAAGTTTCTATATGTGAGGACTCTGTCCTGGTTATGCTGATTTTGTTTGCAATCAGGTTTTGCTCTGATGGACTGTATAAAGCCTGGAGTCAAACTGAGCTGAGTTCCTATGTCCCAAGCTATCATAGCAAGTCTGCAAAGCAGGTAAGATGTGGTACCCCATTATCTGTTTATGTACCCAACACTGTGGTATTGTCTGTGTAGACCTATAGAAGTCCTGGTGACCAGAGATGATTCAAAGACTTCAAAGAATTAATAACTCTCAATAACTTTATTTTTATGTGTTTCTGTCTGTCCACAGGATTCCACAGACTTTACACTTTTGTTACCCATTTTGAACTGCTCCCAAAACAGGTCTAAACCATCTGGTGACTAACTGAGATGGGTTTGTTTTGGGAACTGGAGAAAATGAATAAAAATATTTGCCTTCGAGATGGGGGGAGCACAGATTTTATGACTCCTTAGCGGGAGGAAATAGAGAGAGCTAGTTTCCTGAAGAAAAGGAAATTGATTGGAAATGGAGAGGGATTCCCACTGCCACGTGTACTACTGCTGGATTACCTCCAGAACCCAGCAGTCTGATACACTCTGATGCCACAAGAGAAAATGAAGTCTCAGAAACATGAAAAGGATGCCAAGGTTAGAGGGCAAAAAAGCCTGTGCAGGTGGGCAATCATGGGGACTTAGAGAACTATCCTCGACTTTTAGAGGGGTTTCCTTTCCCTTCTTTTTAGAGCATCCTTTGTACTGCTATTTAATACCCTGATTGCTGCCTATTTGCTACCTATACTGCTTACTGGCGAAGGAGAAACTACTATTTGCTCTTAAAAAGGAGGGTTGAAAAATAAGAGACACTCCTTGAATCAGTTTTCCCCCTTTCACTACACCTCTTAGCACCTCAGCTACAGAAGGGCCCACAGGTCATCTTTATCTAAGGAAGAATTTAACTGAGAACAAAGCCACTTCCACCTTTCCCTTTTCTCATCTTCCCATTTCCTTAATTCCCTTTTCCCTCCTCTTCTCTCATCTCTCTAACTGGCCAATTCCTTCTCTCCCCACTTCCTTACTTCCCTCTTTCCTCTCTCCTCTTTACAGTTACTATCATTATTATTTTCTTTTCCTCCTCTGTCTTTCTTTCTCTCTCCCCCACCCCCCCCCCCCATTTTGCACTCAAAGTAACATCCTCTATGCCCTTCTCAAAATGTTGTATTATTGTCATTCTATGAGGCTGCTTAAGCTAATACCAAAGTCTATATCATGTTATACAATTCCTATGAAAATATTTGAATTTTGTATATATTTTTGTTCTTTTTGCAATGTTATGTAATTCCTTATGTAATTCTTCTCTTCTATTGGAGCTTTTCTCCCTGGGCCTTCACTGAAAATGGGCTATCCTAGCCCAGTGGACTCTCCCAGTAAACAAATGCCAATAAATAAATAAAAAGAAAAAGCCAAGTAAATCTCAAAACTGATCCAGAAGCGGGGACTTCCAATATAGCTCCACACTGAGTAACAGCTTAATTTCATTTCTCCCAGTCTGAAAACAGAAACTCAGAAGAGAGAGCCAGCAAAATCATATTTTTGGATACATTTCAGTAACTGGCAAGTAAGTGCACTGCCTGGATGCCAGCAAAAAATAAATTCAGAGAGCCTAAAAGGAAATCAATCATAAAAGGTGAGGAAAAAACACTGACTGGGAAGAATTCTGCAGCTGTTCAGCAAAAATCAATACAAGCTCCAGCTTTGGTGAAAGATATGTTTTCCAGTAAACTAGAGGAAAAAAAAAATAAGTCAAATCTACTTGGAGCTGATTAAAGTAAATGAAACACTGAAGGAGTATATCAATTCAAATAACAAAAAGTGGGAAAAAATGGAAGAAGCTTTAAGCAGATATTCAGAATTAGAGGACAGAGCATGTAGGAAAAAGCTGAGATTATCTGATGTACAAGAGAAGCTGGAAGAAACAAACTGTATTAACTTTATGAAACAACAAAAAGCAACTGGACTGATATTCCACAGCAGGAGTTGTTAACTGAAAGGGCACATTGTGTGTATGCACCAAACCTGGACGTCAGAAAGCATCTTAGACCTTTAATAGTAAAGATGCAATCCTACCAGCGGAAGGAGTTGATTCTAAAAAAATTGTTGCAGAAAGACAAAGTACTAAAAGTGAGAGACAGTACAAAGTTTGTGGAAAATGACTACTCACTGTACACCAGGTACAATAGTAAATTTATTCCACTAATCAGAATATCAAGAAGCAGGCATGAGATTCAAGTCAAGCTGCTGTACTCAGCTATTTTCAGAATATTCTTTCCTGGACAGGACAAAATCATTTTTTGATGCAGAACATGCTAAGGAGGAAATACAGACATTTTTCAAATAAAAAGTGAGTTTTAAACCAGAATGAGATTCTTATTCTTCTGGTAATAAAACCCAAACAGAGACTGTGCCAGTGAAACATTTTTCAACATTTCAATGGAAAATGTTTGAGAAACAGGAAAAAGCATAAGAGTTGACTAGAAGAATCATGAGTACATTGGAAATGAAGCAGAGACTGGATTTTGGAGAAGGAAATCAACAGAAATAAAACCAGCAACTCAGAAATGGACAAACAAGGCAGGGAGGGGTGTCCTCTTTCTTCTCGGTTATTTACATTTTATTTAGAACCATTTAAAAAAAAAATAAGGGAGTCAGAAATTCAAGAATATAATTGGTATGGCAGTCAAGAAAAGCTAGCTCTACTTGCAGATGCTATTATTTTATACCTGATAAAACCAGAAAATGACTTTTCTGTGTTGTGGAACATTTTGAGACAGTTTCAAGTCTTTTCAGAATACAAAATTAATGAAGATAAAACAAAAGCAATAGCTATAAACTATGTACCCACACACAAATTAATTCAACAGTATCCATATTTATGGGGACATGATAAAATGAACTACTTGGAAGAGTATGAATTAAAAGGATTCTGGTTTGGCAGCTAAGGATATGTGGGAAGAGACTAAATGAAAGATAATACAAAAACTGAGAAACTGGAAGCTCTGTTTTATGGGTATGGTTAGCAAGATACAAGCAGTTAAAAAGTTTTTACTCTCTTTAGTTTTATACACAGGTGAGGCATATTTCTATCAAGCAAAGGAAATGTTGCGGACAGCAATTAATAAAGAGTGAAGGATTTTATCTTGGAGGGGAAGATGGCAAGAGTCACGTGGAATAAGCTGATTCTTACAATTGAACGAGGTGGTTTAGAATTACCTGATTTGAAAGGGTATTTCAGAGCTTCACAGTTAAGGCTCCTATACATAGCACAAGCAGAAGGTTATAATTTAAAATGGAAAGAGATGATTATTAAATGAGGCAAAGTTCAAGAGACAAGGAGAGACTGGGATTTTGGATGCAGATCCTTGAGGAGAATAACAATAACCATATATAATATTATATTCATAAATAGCAGAAAGTATTCTAAGAAATAAGCCAACACTGGAATGGAGAAAGGAGATTCAGCCAAAAGGGATGCCTGCAATTAGGGATACAAAACAATAGGCAAGGGGGGGGGGCTGGAATTTATTGGAGAAAACTGACAAAATAACCAAGGTATTGGAAGAAAATTATTAGAGAGGGAAATGTAAAAGAATAGGAAGAGGCCAAGAATGTATCTGGACTGAAGGCTACAGACTGCCTTACCCTATCAATGATTGATATCAGAGTATTGGCAAACAGAAAGAAATAGGGGGATCCTAGGCAAAAGCCCAGCACTGGTAGAGCTTTTAGTAGAATATACAACAGAGGCTTCTGTTAAAAGAGGAATAATTAGTACAGCATATAAAATACTGCATGATAACTACAAGAATCAATCAGATGACGTTAGAAATAACTGGGAAGAGAGATTAGATAACCAACTCACAAAGAATCAAATAGGAGCTATATGTACATTTGCCAAATATGCAACAAAGTCTAGAAGCTTTAGGATCTTTGCTTGGAAGTGTTTACATGGATATTTTATACCCCAAATAGTCTCAAAAGAATTTTTCCTCAGGTAGACGTGGGGAAGAAAGAGGTAATTGGGAACATATTTTCTGGGAAGATAATGAGTTAGTAGATTTTAAAAATTCCCTGCAGACTACTCATTAGAAATACTTGGTGAGCAAACTGGTATAACTAAGGAAATGATTTTCTGAGATATAATACAGAAAAATAAGTTATGTACCTACCATAACGTTCCATGTTAATTGTCTTCATCTCACCTTCCTTCTTGCTGTTTGGGTTCGGAGCCGATCCTTGGCTCCGACTCGGCCATCTTCTATAGCTCGAGAGCTATTTACTGGCTCAAGGCTACCCCTTATCCCAGAATGCCCAGCGTCAGCTACTCAGATCTCGTTTGTGATAGCGCACACTAGACATTAGTAGAGTAACCAGTTAATAAAACTGGTTGTCCAATACACCTAAACTAGGAAAGAGTTATAGATTTACCTGGCATGTGAAATAATAAAAGATGCTCAGCCAGTGAAAAACAAAAGGGAACTCCTCACAATCCTCTAGGAAGGGGGAAGGGGGGAGGGACGCAAGAAGGAAGGTGAGATGAAGACAACTAACATGGAACATTATGGTAGGTACATAATTTCTTTATGTTAAGTTGTCTATCTCGCCTTCATTCTTGCTGTTTGGGACAGCGTCCCTAGCACCTAAAATCCCGGGTGGCTCATTGGAACAAACTCTTCAGAACAGTATAACCAAAGGAAGCTTTGCTCCGGGAGACCATATCTACCTTGTAATGAGAGATAAAAGTGTGGGGGTTTGCCCAAGTGGCAGCTGCACAGATTGAGTGGGCAACCTAGACTGAAATGCTACAGAGGTGGCTAGTGCTCTAGTGGAATGACCTTTTGGTTTAGCTGGTAGCTCTTTATTTCATAACTGATAAATAAAGGCAATAGTATCAGATAACCATCTGGATAACGTCACTTTGGAAACTGGAAGGCCTTGTTTGTGGAAAGCATAAGAAAGAAACAAATGGTCTGTCGTTCTTAGTTCTATGTAGGAAAAACGCAATTGTCTGTGTACATCCAGTTGGTGGAGCTTGTATTCTGCCTTGTTGCTGTGATTAGGAAAGAAAACTGGGAGATATATGGATTGATTTAAATTGTTCTCTGAGCAGACTTTAGGAATAAAGGATGGATTGGTCTTCAGAGAAACTCTGTCCTTGTGAAACACCAGGTAAGGAGGACAAACACATAGTGCTCGAAGTTCTGAGACACATCTAGCTGAAGTGATAGCAACCAGAAAAAGTGTCGTCCAAGAAAGAAATTTTGATGCTGCCGGTTCAAAGGGAGGCAAATTTAAGGAGGCTAAAACTAAACTGAGATCCCAAGGAGGGGAAGGATCTCTAACTGGGGGTCTAAGAAGAGATGTTCCTTTCATAAAGGCTTTGCAGAGCTTATGAGACATTATGTTGGAATTAACCATACTGATATGAAAATTAGAAATGGCAGCTAGTTGTACTCTAATGGTAGCAGAAACCACACCATACTGAAAAAGCTGTGTTAGAAATTCAAGAATTTCATGGACTGGGGCTGAGAAAGGATCCAAATTTCTAGATTCTGCCCAGTAAGAAAACCGTTTCCATTTACTAGCATAAGTTTTCCTCATAGTAGACTTATGTGAGGAAACAATAATATCACAGACTACTGGGGAGATATTGGAAAGCCTGGTTGGAAGTGGAGCAACCAAGCTGTGAGATGGAGAGTTTGAAGGGATTGGTGCAAACCGCCTGATTGGTGAATCAGAAGATCTGGAACCAGGTCCAGAATCCACGGTTGATCCAGAATGTGGAGGTGTAGGAATGGGAACCATATTTGTCGAGGCCATTATGGGGCAATGAAGATCATTTTGCAATCCAACGATTTTGCTTTCTGTATGAGTCTTGGTATTAGGGGAAAAGGGGGAAAGGAGTCCCTGAGGCCATTCGTGGACTAGGGCATCTCTGGGTATATGACCTGGAAGAGGAAGAAGGGAGAAATAGCTGCTGCATTTGTTGTTGAGAGGAGTGGCAAATAGGTCGCAGCAAGGCTGTCCCCATTTGCGGAAGATAAGATCTGCAACTTCCTGATTCAGAGACCACTTGTGAGACATGAGGATAGCTCTGCTGAGCCTGTCTGCTATTATGTTGGATTTCCCAGGGATGTGCATTGCTATCAGAAAATGTTAGGAGGAAATCGCCCATTGCCACAGTCTGAGTGCTTCTTGACACAAGGGGTAAGACCTGGTCCTGCCCTGTTTGTTGATGTACCACATGACTGACATGCTGTCTGTTTGGAATGCAATGGTCCCGGAAGGAAGGGAGTCTTGAAGGGCTTGCAATGCTAGGAGAACCACTTTCATTTCTAGGACATTGATATGCAGATGGTACTCGTGAGGTTGCCAAGTGCCTTGGACTGTCCTGCCTAGATAATGCCCCCCCACACCCTATCAGGGAGGCATCCGTGGTCACTGTGGCTACCGGAGGGGGTTGTATGAAAGGTCTGCCCTGAATTACTAGTGAGGAGACCATCCACCAAGAAAGGTGCCTTTTGCATGTTTCTGTGATCAGGATCATGTGAGACATGGGTAGTTGCTGGAAAGACCACTGCGTGAAAAGAAGCCACTGAAAGATTCTCATGTGGAAACACGCTAATGGGACAAGATGAATTGCAGCTGCCATGGAGCCTAGAGCTTGGAGGACATGCCTGACTTGAGCCCTTTTGCTCTGCATTAGAATTAACACTTGTTGAAGAATAGTGGAAACTCTTTCCTGTGGTAATCTTGCAAACATTTCTTTTGTGTTCAATTCTGCTCCTATGTATGTAATAGACTGACAGGGCAACAAGGCAGATTTTTCGAAATTTACTGTAATGCCTAGTTGAGTGCATGATGTGATTGTATAATCCCATGCATCTAAGAGTTGATGCCTGGTGGTAGCAGTCAGGAGCCAGTCGTCTAGATTGGGAAACACCTGGAATCCTTGATGCCTCAGGTGAGCCGTGACTACTGCCATACACTTGAACACCCTGGGGGCTGAGGTGAGATCAAAGGGCAGAGCTCTGAACTGGTAATGACTGGCCCCTACCCAGAAGCAAAGAAATCTCCTGGAGCGTCTGTCCATCTTGATATGGTAGTACGCGTCCTGAGGATCTATGGAGCACATCCAATTGTCCTGACCCAGAAAAGGGAAAATGGACTGCAGTGTCACCATCTGGAACTTTTCTTTTTGTACAGATTTGTTCAATCTGCTGAGATCCAGTATTGGTCTCCAGTCCCGTCTTTTTTGGTACTAAAAAGAATCTTGAGTAAGTTCCGGATCCTAGTTGGCCTAAAGGGACTTCTTCAATGGCTCTTTTTTCTAGCAGTCTTGAAACTTCTGTGACTGCTTGATCCCTTAGATTGGGTGGGACATCTGGGATGGGCTTTTTCGATCCTATGGGGGACTGATTGAAGGGAATTTTGTAACTTCCGGATATGATGGATAGTACCCATCTGTCTCTTATTATATTTTGCCAGGCTTTTGGGCACAGCAAAAGTCTTCCCCCGACTGCCTCCAGAGGTGAGCAGTCGGGCAACCCTTCAGGAATGCTGGAAGGGTTTGGCAGAGAAAGTTTCTCTGTCACCCTGGATTTGCAGTTCCTCTCTGCCACGAGGGCGGTATCTGTTATTGTTGTTTCCCCCTCTGCCCCTGGGGGAAAAATCACCACGTTTATCAGGCAAGGGTCCCTGGGATTTCCGGAACCAAATCATTCCGCTCTTCTGACCCTTGGGATAAGGTCTGGAAGGAGTGGAAAAATGGACTCCCACGGCAGAGAGAGTCTTGCCTTCCTGCTCACACCTGGTCAATGTGTCTTTCACCTGATGCCCCAAGAGAAAAGAGCCATCAAAGGGAGTATTGGTGAAGGATGCTTGAAAGGGTTCTGCAAACTGACACAGCCACATCCAAGCATGTCTCCTAAGAGCCACACCTGTCCCTGCAGCTCTGCTCACTCCATCGGCTGCATAGGAAATCAGCCTCATGGAGGAGTTGACTATGGAATTAAGAGTCGCAAGCTGAGAAGTTACTTTGGCTGGTGCTCCCTCAGCTGTAGGATCTTGAAGGGTATTTCCAAGCTCTTTCAGGAGATCCCTTTGAAGATGTGTAAAATGGCATAGATAATTCAGGGATCTCATTGAAAAGGTCGCTGAAGCAAACATTCGCTTTCCATATCTGTCCATCGTCCGAGATCGGAGGATGAACACATGAAGAGGTCTCTGCTAACTCTTTCTTGGTGGCTGCTGCTACCAACATGGCATCAACGGGCACACCTTTGGAGAGGAATAGCTTGTCCTGGGGGGCTGTTATAAATTTATTTGGTCTCTTCGGAGTAGGTTCCACAGAATCTGGAGCTGACCAAGCCTTTCAAGCCACTATAGACATGAGTGGAATTTATTTGGTCTCTTCGGAGTAGGTTCCACAGAATCTGGAGCTGACCAAGCCTTTCAAGCCACTACAGACATGAGTGGATCGAAAGGAGGAGATACCCAGGAGGTGGAAGGTCGGTAACCGAATGTGTCCAGGTATACAGACTCATCCTTGGTAGGAGCTAGGGAAGTCCAGTTCCTCCTCTGCCTAAGCATTTCAAGGATGTCCGAAAAGGAAACATCTTCAGAGGGAGACCTTAGGGACCCTTCTGATTCATCCATGTCTGTATCTGAAGTGACAGACTCAGGGGGAGTCTATGTGCTTCCTCTTGCACTTCTTCCAGGAAAGCTCTTCCGAGTGATCAGGGGAGGCTTTGGAAGAAGAGGGATCATCCAATGGGGTGTCCTGGGGCATAGGTTCCCTATGCTTGGGGTCTGGAGGAGGAGTAGAGGTTGGCATAGACACCACAGGGGGAGGAGCCGATGGAGCTGGCAGTAGAGCTGTCTCGGGGGACAGCACAATCTGCATAACCTCTAAGGCATCCCGACCTCTAGGCAGAGAAAACTCTGGCTCCGAAGAAACAGGAGGCTTTCTCCATGTCGAGGGTGACGGCTCCGAGGCCGATGTTGGAGCCGAGCTCACCTGTGCCGAAGCTCCGAGGGAGAGAACGGGGTCAGACAAGGGTCCGATGCCACCCCCCCCCTTGGAGCCGACGAGAGACCCTCAGTGCCCAGATCCCAAGATAGAAGGTACAATCAAGGTAATCGGAACCGAAGGAGAATTGATGATCGGTGTCGACAGTTCTGCTACCTGCGGATCCATGGTCTCCGGCTCCGAGCTAAATGTAGACAGAGGAGGAATAGAAATAGAGGCGGTTGGAGCTGATACCTGTTGAGGTGGGCTGGACAGAATTTTTGTCAGTGCCAGTGACTTAAGCAACCTACTTACTACTCTCTCCACATCATGAGCCGATAATCTAGAGGATAGAGAAGAGTGGGAGGAATGATGGCTACGTTCACTCTGTAATAAAGGTGACTGTGGTGCCGAGTGGATGGACTCCAAGGATGGCGACCTCAGTCTCTTATGGCTCCGAGACGGCTCCGAAATAGCAGATGGAGCTGACGGGGGAGTTGTCTTGTCAGTGCCAGCCGGTACCGACATACTTGGTTGGTCAAGGAAAGGAGTCGGCTCCGAAGGTGGAGCCGACAGCTTGACAGACTTAGGGGATTTCACTGGCTGAGTACTTTTAGCCGGAGAATCCTGAGGCTTCAATAATCCCCAAAGGATTAATTTGTTTTTGCGCTCCTGCAGGACCCTTGGACTAAAAGCATGACATATAGAACAGGAGTCCTGCAGGTGAATAGCACCCAAACAATAAACACAACTAGTGTGCCCATCTGTCAGAGACATTTTCTGACAGCATGAGTCACACTTTTTGAAGCCAGATACCTTAATATCTTTAGACATTATAGTAACACAACCACACAACAAAAAAGAAAAGCTATATTATAAAAAACAAGAACAAATAGACTTTTTTTTTTTTTTTTTACAGTTAAAGAATAGAAGGAAAGCCTCTGATTTAAATGGCTATCCTGGGAGGGGGGGTGGAGAACTCTCTAATTTAAATGAGTTCAGGGGAACAGAAGGCCTGAGAGTTATGGAGTGATGGCCAACAAAGCTAAAATACCCAAGAACGCAAAAAAAAGATAAAGGAATATTATCTATATACAAAATAGACAATTACTTGACAAACTTTCAAGAAAAACAGCAATATATAATAGAAAAAAGATTATACTAAGCCTGAGCCAGTAAGGAAGCAACCTCACAGCTGAAGCGGCAAACGAGAGCTGGGTAGCTGACGCTGGGCATTCTGGGATAAGGGGTAGCCTCGAGCCAGTAAATAGCTCTCAAGCTATAGAAGATGGCCGAGTCAGAGCCGAGGATTGCCTCCAAACCCAAACGGCAAGACCGAAGGTGAGACAGACAACTTAACATTTGGAATTGTATAGAAATAGTAAGGCCTTGCTGAGTCTAACTAGGTTGGCTGCCGAAAAAGCAACCAAAGTCTAAACCAACTGTACTAGAAGTAGTGAATATAGTAGCAGAGGTAAAACAACTGGAATTAGGATCTTTAAAAAAGGGTAGGAGAAAATTATATAAAAATTGGGAACTGTGGGAACAATACAGGCAGAAGAGGAACGAGGTTTAAAAGAAGGCAGGATTTAACGGAGGTATGTAATGTTAGACTGACAATGATTGGATAGATTATAACTGATATATAATGTTTGCAACTAAAATTATATCAATTTGTTTTCATTTATGTAAATGTATGATTGTCTATGTCATAAGTGATAATGTAAAAAAGATGTGTCTTGTTTAAAAAAGATTATCCAGAAGCAGCAGCCCTGCAGGATGAATCAGCAGCATCATAACCATACTTTAAAATTATGCATAGTCAAATGAGAAACAGTTGTCACAAAAGTGAATTATTTTCCCTCAGAAGAGGAAAGAATTACCAATTAACTTATGCATGTCCTCAAAAGATGTCAATAAACTCTCTTAAAACATGAGCTTGACAATTTAAAATTCTAAAAAGTAAAGTACTAGAAGAATACAATGTATTTCCCATTGTTTCCATTGCTTTTCCATCCTTGTCAGGGGGAAGGGGATAAGCAGCTTTTAGCAGAATCAAATCTAGATGGCAAAAATAACTGCTGAGCCTGCTTTAGGATTAGAAAACAGATACTTTTTGTCTGGGATAACTTGCATGACTTGTCAGACTTTTTCGGAGTAGATGGATGACTATCTGGTAAGCTAGAAGCAAGGGAAAATGATCTCTAAGGCTGCTAAGACATGAGGGATAGCTGCAGCTTTAAACATCTCTAACTGTAACAAATCATAATAAATGTTTGTGCCACAGGAACTTCATTCTGGTCCTAAGGAAAAACATCTTTCATCTAAGTGTCAGAAAAAAGTAATCTCTTAAGCAAGGAAATCTCATGACATACTTTCATCAGAATCAGATTGCTAAGACAGAAGAAAAACACACCCGAAGTACAACCACCCCTTTAATGATTGCTTTTCTGACAAACTTCTTAACAAAAAGGGAAGGAACTATTTTCAGTTTCTTGCCTGAAGAATTACAAAGCAAAGAAGAAGCATTAATAAGTTCTTCGGCAAATCCCAGTAATATTTCCTGTCCATGGAAATCGAAATAAGACACTGAAAGCTTTTCTCACTAGGCACACTGTCCCTGAAAACAGACTGACACAGAAGTTACAATGGTTACAGCTTCCACCTCTCTTTCGCAGCTGGATGAACACCTTTCACATGCCTCTTCCCATGACACTAATAAAAGTGGCTCCCCTTGGCAGTCAAGGACATCCCTACAGCCAAGAGGACATGGCTGTTATTAGACTTTGGTGACCAAAAAGGCTAAATCAAGAGGACCGGGGGGAAAAAGATTTGTGATCTGAGAAACAAGTCACCACGGAACAGTCACCCACAAGTGGCTGAGGCTGAGTAGAAGCTGGTTTGTCACATGGGAACAACTTTACAATGTTCGTCTTTTTGTTTGCTGGGGAAGATTAGTTTGCTGCATAGATAAACTCATAAACTCAAGAAGAAGCTAATGTGGCAGCTAAATTTGGATGCTTGCACTTTACCAGGTTTACACGAACATATATCTATTGTCCCTGCTTTAGAAAGAAAAGCTTTAAAATATTGATTTTATAGTGACAGTTTTTTATATATAAACATACAAAAAAGTTTTACAAAACCAGACAATTTATTTTATTTCGTGTGCAACATTTTTAGGTAGTTAGCTTTATTCTTCATACTTTGCTTTAAAGAGTAATGTTGCTTAGTTACAGTTCAGTTACAAATTAGTTTAACATCAATTGGATAATTATATAATAAATATCAATTAACCAAGGTATATAACTGATGACTTGGAACATAGTGTTATTCTGAAGAAATTCCCTGTGAGGAATTAAAGCACTTAATCTTGGTGTTGTTACAATAAATCGTTTTTGGAACTATCTTGCTGGTTTTGGTTAACTGGAATTTTATCTAGTGTCAGCCTTTATTGGATCCAGTGGCCATGCTGAATGGTCTTTGAGTGTGATGTTTTGTGTTACTACTACTCAGATTCCACTGGTTTGGGTAAACTAAGAAGAGGCATCAAAAATTTGGAATGGAACCTGGATAAGTTGGTGACATGTAATGTAGAAAACAAGTGGTTCTGAGGTAAGTAAACCACTTAAGTCCCTTCAAGCATAGTATTCTGCCCCAACACAAAAAAACTTTCCAATTTAAGTAAAATTGTAGTCAGAAGTAAAACTTCCTCACAAAAAATTCACATAAGTAGTAGCATAAACAAGTCTGTTAAAAAATAACAGTCCCAAAACACAGTTTCCTAGCTAAAACTGTAGTTTTGACAGAAAAAAATGAAAGTTATGTACTCACCATAACAATAGATCTGTGTTGTCTCTTTCTGTCCTTCCTCAATTCATGGGTCTCGTATCAGACAATGATCTAACTTTGGCCACTTCCAAGCACTAGATGCAGTGCTCAGGTTCCTCCTCTCACCCATAGTCCCTTTGTATAGAATGAGATTGAGTTTGCCCACAAGAAGGAAAAAGGGACAGGAATCCAACAAGGTAACAAAGAAAACCAACTGACATACGTGTATAGCAATGAAAAAGGCAACCACGAGGAGTGACAGCTAAGTCAGCCATCAACTACGTATAATACTTTGAAACACTAGGATAAAGGGAGGTGGATAGTTGAGGAAGAAAGGAAGGATGGAAAGAGACAACATAGATCTATCATTATGGAGAGTGCATAACTTTTGTATCTGATGTCTTTTCCGTCCATTCCTCAATGTATGGGACACAGTCCCCAGCTAAAGTAACACTTGGGTGGTTCTAAGGAAGGATATTTCAGAGCACAAATGAAGTGAAGGAAGCTCTTTATCTGGACTGAAGGTCCAATTTATAATGAGCAACAAAAGTATGAACCTTGGACCAGGTAGCCGCAGCACAGATATCAAGTGGCACTCTTGAAAAGAATGCTGTAGATGAAGGCACAAATTTAGCGAAATGAGCCTTTGGAACTGTAGGTGAAGACAAACCTCTTTGTTGGGAAATACATAATATGCACTGGGACGGCAGTCAGGAGAGAGTAACTTTGGATACTTCTTTTCCCAACTTGGTAGAGGAGAAGGAAATTAACTGATCAGTTTTTCTGAAGGTTTTCATCCGATGTACGCAATAATGAAACTGAAAGTGAACATCAAGAAAGTGTAAAGTATACTCACCCTTATTTGAAAAAATTGAGAACAGAGGCAGATTTACGGGCTGATTTTATTTATTTATTGACATTTGATGACCTAAAAAATCCAACCCGGTAGGAGCCCATTTTCATTGGAGACATGGGGAGAAAATTTGCAAAGTATTACAAAAGATTTTAAGAACAATAAATTTTATAGTCTTTAAAAATAATACAAAAACAACTGGTGTTTACAGAATTATGCCAAACTAGACATATAAAAATATTGGTTAAGAATAGATACAAGTTATATAACAATGATTAACAGAGACATTTTAGCCAGTTTATAGAGAAATTAAAGGTAAATTAGTATAATACAGACAAGAACCCCAATAAGACGTGAGAGAAAAGCAGGCTTATGATATATTTAGAGAGAAAGCCAGGGGAGAGAAATTGATAGACGTAAGGAAGTGAGTGAAGAAGGGAGATGTAAGGTATGGATAGATATTTGCTCACATTAAGTGATATAGTTTATCCTGGTGTTGAGCAAGAATCGAGTCAGCTTCTGGCTAGGAAGTTTTTCAGAATGGCTTTGAATGATGGAAGGGAGGGTATTGACCTGATGGATACAGATAAGAAGTTCCAGGCCTTAGCAACATGGTACGAGTACAGATAATGTCCAGGAGATTTGATAGGTTTATGAACAAACAGGAGTTTTTGGTCATTGGATTGTAATGACTGATTGAGAACATAGTCAGTAAGTAAAATATTATTTAGTGTTGGACAAGCAGATGGATTTTGGATGTTATAGGGGGTACGAAGCTATGCATATGTTGGTTGATACTGCAGTTCTAACTAATTTAGGCTTTGTAATGCTATACAGTGGTGGGTTCTGAAATGGGGATTTCCTGTAAATTTAGTAACTTTGCTATAGCATTGATCAAGTTTGGATTTTTGTGATGCCTGAAGGATAGTAAGGATGGGAGCACCATAAGAAGTGTGGGTAGTAGATAAGTAGTGGCAAGTGCAGCATTAGCTGTGTTGGTTAAAAAGTTTTTGGCTCTATAAAGCATTCCTCATTTTTGATGAGTTTTTCTAAAGGAAATTTGTATATGCAGGTCAAATTTAAGATCATCATTCACTATCATCCCTAAAAATTTGCTGTGAGAAGTGACTTCAGTGGTTGTATTATCAAAAGAGAGGACTTTGAATTTTGATTTTTCATGAGGAAGGGATTTGGAGAAAAAAGTGGTAGTTTTTTTTTTTTTTTTTTAGGGTTGAGCCATGTTTAAGTTGTTGTTAAAGCTCCCCGAGTAATTTTCTGGAGCTGTGCCACATTGTCAAATGTGCAAATGAGTACAGAGCCAATTGTGTACTCCATTGGGAGGCCAGTTGTGTGGATGTGTGGAGGATGTTGGTGAGAATGCTAAAGAGGAGGGGACCAAGGATAGAACCTTGTGGTACATCGGTGGTGCTGGGAAGTATGGAGAGGGTGGAGTGCCAGTTTACTGACTGATACCTATTGGACAGGTAGCTTCTAAACCATATTAGCGTGGACTGACACAGACCTAATGAGGACATGTGAAGTAGAAGTTTGCTGTGACAAACTGTGTCAAAGATTTTAGATAAGTTTAGAAATAAGGTGGAGACTAGTTTGCCATTACCTCTAGCTTTATTGACAGTATCTATACAGGTTGAAAGTGCAGTGTTACTATTGTTGGAGGGATGGAAGCCATGTTGTGTGAAGGACAGGCATTCTTCCTGCTGGAGATAGTTTAGCAATTGTTTTTGAATATATTTTTCAAGTATTTTGGAGAGGGGGATAAGATTGCTATAAGTTTAAAGTTAGTAATGTCTGTTGAATTTCCTCCTTTTTGAGATAATGTGTGACTTTTTCCAGAGAGAGGGAACATGGAATTCCTGGATTAACCTATTTATAAGGATACAGACAGGGTAGGCAATGCTATCAGCTGCTATTTTAAGGTATTCACTTAGAAGGTTGTCAACTAAAGTAGACCATGGTTTCAGTTTGTTTAAGATAAGTGTTATATAGAACGTGGGTAACAAATTTGAAGGTGAAAGTGAATGTGGTGATATGTGACTGCTGGGCAGGGTTAGAATTAGATGTTGGGGAATCCTTGGTTAGAGATGCTATACTATCTATGAAATAAGAGTTGAACTGTATTGCAGTTTCAAGTGGTGAGTTACTGGGCGAGGAGTTAAAGTTAAATTTATGGACAGGATGCAAGATTTCTGTAGCTCAGTGTATGTGTATATACCTTTAAGAAGCTATCCAAGGGCTTGCACAAGTTCATAGGTTCATAGATAGGTACTAGGCTATTGGTCCTAGGGCCTATACAAGCCCAGCCAAAAAGGTACCCTGGCTTTTGCCACCCAAGAAAATTATTTTCCTGTGCCACTGTCAAGCAGAGCCACAGAAGTGATCCCCGGGCTGAATTTCCTATTTCCCATCCAATCATCAAGATTTTTCTTGAAGAGTACTAATGAGGAGCTTTGTTTGATATAGATAGGTAGTTTATTCCAGAGTATGGGAAGTATCTGGGACAGGAATCTGTCCCTCTGGCATGTTCTGTTTATTGTGGTGACAAGGTTTAGGTCCCTAGAATGTGTAGCTCGGAAGGACTGGGACTTCTTTAAGTGGAACATGTCCAACAGCTCTGGGTTTGACATAGCTTTGTATGTTTGGCAGAGATCACCTCTGAGTAGGCGATATGCGATGGAGTAAAGCTGGAGTTTTTTGAGACGGTCTGCGTAGGGCATTTGTTTGAGGCCGGTAATCCTCTTTGTGAGGTATTTCTGTAGCCTTTCCAGTTGTTGTAGTGGTCTTGTAAGGTACATACCAAAAAGGGCGTTGTACTCTATAATGGGTCTAATGAGTGATGAGTACAGGGGAACAATGACCTCTTTTTTTCTGGATGAGAAACCTTTTGTGATGAGGTGTGTCATGTAAAATGATTTCCTGACTACTGTGGCAATGTAATTATCACAGGAGAGACTACTGTCCACCTGTGTCCCAAGGTGTCTTATCACACTTTCAGTGTTAAGTATACTACTGCCTATGTTGTAGTTCATGGGTAGAGAGTTTTTACCAAAGGGGATGACAATGCACTTTCTGGCATTGAGCTTGAGGCCATGGCTTTGATACCAGGCATCTGTCTTAGTGAGGCCCTTTTGTAGGATGTCCACATCGTTAGGTGTTTCGATTATAGCTCCTAGTTTGCAGTCATCTGCGAACTTCATTAGCCAAAGACCTTCTGTGTTAGCCTGTACTTCAGAGAAGTAGATACCAAACAGGAGAGGGACCCAGGACTGAACCCTGTGGTACTCCACTTGTCACTGGTCTGAAGTAGGATTTGGAGTCTGCTACTTTCATAGTGTGGGCTCTGTCAGTGAGCCAATTGCAACCCATCTTGTGACATAGGGATTTATACCTAGTTTAGTGAGTTTATCTATAATTCCAGAGTGGGGGATGGTGTCAAAAGCCTTGGCAAGATCTAGATAGGCTGTGTGAACCACCTTACCCTCGTCTCTGGCTTTAGTGACTGCTTCAAAGAAGTCTATCAGGTTTAGAAGACATGATTTGCCTTTTACAAACCCAAACTGGGTGGGGTCCAGAGTTTGGAGATTACCAGTGTCTTTGTTTATAAGTTCCGTGATGATACGTTCCATGGCCTTGCAGACCAGGCTCATCAGGCTAATGGGGCAGTAGCTCCCGTGGTCCGTGGTGGCTCCCCCCTTGTGGAGTGGGATAACCATCGCTGTGCACCATTCAGCAGGCACAAAGCCTGAGGTGAGGCTATGATTGAACATGGCACTTTGGTGAGATGCCAGTTTGTTCTGTAGTTCATGTAGAACGCAGCCTGGGATGTTGTCTGGTCCCATGGATGCTGTGTTCTTGGCTTTGGAGAGTGTGGTTTTTACCTGTGCAGCCGTGATCACAGGAACTTTGCATTCTTCTGGTATAGAGATGGTCTCTTTAGGGGGTAAAGTTAGCACTGAACCTATCTGCCAGGATGTTGGCAATATCAGTTGGGTCTGTATATTTAGTGCCATTGTGCTGTAACTCAGAGCAGATCTGAGTGTTGCCATTGAGATTCTTGACATAGCTATAGAATTCTTTGTGGTTGTCTCTATAATCAGTGGAGATTTTGTTTTCATAACTAGCTTTGGAGGATTTTATTAGGGATCACAGCTTCTTACCAAGGCTGATAAGGGAGCTCCTCCACTCATGGAAATTTACTCTCTTTTGCAACAGTTTCTTCCTTCTGTTGTACAGTTTGTTTATGGCAGGGGACCACCAGATTTGGCTTCCTTTTTTTTTTGGAGGATAGAACGATCCATGCACTCATGTAAGTGCTTATAAAGTGTAATTGTGTAGGATTCAGTAGTAGTAACTGTACTGCCCATCTGCATGGGTGTCATGAAGTTCATCACTTCTGTCTTAAGAAGCATGAAGTTGGCTTTGGAGAAATTTTTTGCCGTGGTTTTCTTAATGGGGGGAGGGGGGCAGGATGTGGATATCTAGGGTAATTAGCTTATGGTCGGATATGACCAATGAGGCACTGACTTCAGGTATGGAACACCGGTCACTCATGTTGGTAATGACTAGATCTAGGATATTGTTGCCCTGGTGGGGGTGTGGATAAGTTGATCCAGGGCATTGGAGTTTATGAATTCCAGAAAGGGTTGAGCGAAGGAGTTGGTACATGAGTAGTTTTCCCAGTTAATGGTGGGGTAGTGTAAATCACCCATTATTAGGGTGTTTGGTTGAACCCTAATATTTTCCAGTACATCAAGAAAACAGGAGTGGGAATCCTGGGGCACTGTTGGGGATCTGTAGCAAGCTACAATTTGGATTGCAATTTTGCCCAGAGTTAGTTGCACTTGGATAACCTCGGCTGCATTATGCTGAGCAAATAGCCTGGAGGTGTGGATATCCTTAATGAATATGGACACACCACCACCTTTGGTGTTCCAGTCCAGGTTACATGGCCGAAAAGTGTGGTACGAGTTATAGCCTGGTAATGCAGGGGTGCTCTCTGGAGCCTTGAACCAGCTCTCAGTCACTGCACAGAAATCGATGTTCTCCATTTTAAGGAGTGCCTCGAGTGAGTGCATTTTGAGATTTAGACTTCTAGCATTGAGTAGCATCACCCTCAGTTTTTGCTTGCCTGTTCCTGTTACGGTGGTGAATTTGTCATTTGAACCTTGCTTAAAAAAGGCACTATAGGGGCGGCAAGAACCTTAGCCAGTATCCGGAATCCCAGGGGTGACAGGTGCAGGCCATCTCTGGCAAAGCATCGTGGTCTGTCGACCATGTCATCCCAGGCAAACAGATACTGGATCCCTTTAGAATGACACCAGAAGCTTAGCCAATTTTTGAAGTCAATCATTTTGTCCTTGTACTGGGTATCATTCTGGGTGATGGCAGAATGCTACTCAGGGATAGGGTCATACCTGCCTGGGCTACAAGACTGGAGAGCTCTTCCATGTCTCTTCATGTAGTCCAGGGAGGTGCGTCTCAGGTCATTCACACTAACATGGACAATGACAGAGTCATATTTGTACTTGTTTTGGAGTGACCTGAGTGAGTGGGTTATGTGGCGGATCCTGGCACCCGACAGGCAGCTGACAGTAACCTTCTACTTGTTTAGCCTGATGAGTGGGACATCAGTGTGCCTGACTACAGAGTCACCTATGACTAGTGTGTTGGGTACGTTGTTTTGCCTTATTAGCTGTGGTTGAGTGGCACACTGAGTCTGCGGGCTATGTGTCATTTGGGTTGTGTTGGGGGATGAAGGTTGCTTGCATTTCTGCTTTGAAGGTCTCTGTTGCTTAAGCAGATTATTATTGAGAGCCTCCGCGAATGTTTTTGTGTTTCTATGTGTGGATTTTGGTGGTGTAGATTTAGTGAGAGTATGTGATGAGTGTGGAGTGGTGCAAGTGTTTATCTTCTCCTCTTGACTGTCAAGTTGAGTCTTGGTTGGAGAGAGCTTTACCTCCAGTTTGGCTGGATAAGTGCATCTCTCACAGGTTGTAGTGCTGGGTGGTAGGAGGAGAGGGTTGTCTGTGTACATGGGGCAATTTCTATATTGCCCCAAGATGCCCAGATTCATCAGAAAGACAGGAGAGAACACTGGGAGCTGACCCTTGAGCATGCCTGAATAAAAAACTGTATAAATACTGAGCATGTGTGAGCCTAGCTGACATTTTGTAGTTAGCTGTTGAGATGTAAGCATGTATGTATGTAAGGTCTGTCTGTTAACCAGTTAGTTTGTATTTTATGATGTTGCTATCCATCCTGATGTGTTTCGTATGTATTAAAGCATCTAAATGAAATACCCTCCTGGTTCTCATCTATGTAGGAGAAGGACGAGCGACAATTTCTTTAATGGCTGTCCAGAATTTTTAAGGTTGTAGTTACTATTATTCTCAAAGTTATTATAGTATAGTTTTTGTCTTCATTAATTTACTTTTTAGTATGATTGTAAAGCATTCTGAAGTTTTCAAGATATTGTGGTGCTTTATATTTCTGCCATTACTTCCATTGTTTTTTATTTGCCATCCTTTATTAGCATTTTACTCTTTTTGGATAGCCAATTTGCATTATTTGTTTTTTGTCTCTTCCTTGTAGGAAGAACAGATGATTGATAGAAGTCTCAGAAGCCACCATTAGAGGAAATGAATGCCAGTTTTAAGACACACTGCTTTTGTGAAAAAGGTAATGAGGTTTTGAAGAAAGGGCGTGAAGCTCAGGAACTCCCCTAGCTGAACATACCTCTTAACCGTACTAAATTCCTCGGTATTTACCGGTTTTGAGGGCAAAGTATTTGGGTGCCACTAACTTCCAAGTGACCCCTTCAATTCCTGATTTTTTTTTTCAATTACAATTTTAAGTTAGACAGTTTACTCTTTCAGACTGTAATCAAGTGGATTACTTCCGCCAACACAGTGCAACTCTCTGTTTAGTCTCCTTTTGTCAAAGCTTCCAGACCTACAACGATGAGTAAACACAAACACACACACACACACACACACACACACACACACACACACACACACACACACACACACACACACACACACACACAACTACCGACCTGTGAGTTTTACTGTCATGGTTACCCAGTGCTAACTACAGTAGAATCTAAACACTGGAAAAAGTATCGCTACAGTGCAACAACCTAATTTTTGTTTTTTATCAACCACATTTTGTAAACTACTGTCACCATGCTACTCAAACTGGGTTATGTTTCTGTTTTAAATGTATCATAACATGATCGCCGTAAAGTGGTGTTCTTCATTCTATTATTAATAAGGTAAGAAAAGCATTTTAGTAGGAGTGAATGTTTTAGACTAGTGTGTTCTTTCTTGGCCAAAATCTCACAACTGCCCTAACAAACATGGTAAAACACATTTTAACAGTGGCCACAGCCCTCATATAACACATTTTAACAGTGGCCACAGCCCTGATATGACACCAGTGCTGCAGAAACCAAAAAAAAGCATAAGATTTATTTTCCACTAGTTACTATGCCTATTTCTTCCCCTTGAGAAATTAATTAACTTGATTTTTCTACTTCTTGAATTTGTTTCTCCCATCTACTCACTGGATGGCACTACAGCTTTTGTGAGTACAGCCATGGGAAATCACATGTTCATTAGACCCCAGCACCCGACAGCTTCACTTCCTACTTTTCAGGTTCAGCAATACAACTTCATACGGTGAGCAGCAAGGCCTTCATTTTAAACTAATGGATAGTATGCATTTGTGGTAGGGGAGGGTGATTTGTTCTTGTGTCTTTATTTTATATGTTTCTTGATATATAGATATGCATGCCTCGTGCAATGCTTTTTTTTCCATCTGTATCCATGTAGTTTTCACTACTATTTAGCGACTACACCCTTTTCACAATCATCTGGGTGCATGTTCTTTTTTCGCACGTCAAACTTATGTCTCCATCTGATGCTTTTATTTGGCTTGTGCCTGTGTAGTCTGGAGGGTTGCTTAGGTTATATATTTCTTAATTGTTGTATGACAGTGCTTTACTTTTAGTAAATATTTTGGTAGTTTTGCCAAAATGAAGGATCCAGTTATACAATTTTCCCTAAGAAGTTTCAGCTTTGAATGCATGTAGAAAGTTTATAGTTAGATTTTCATATAAGTATTCTTTTAAAGTTGCCAAAGTATTTTGGTAAGTTTGTCTGCTGTGAAGAGCAAGAGGCAAGATGTAAAATTTGTGCTATATTTTTGTGAGGGTAGTAATGCTTTAACCCTGGTGGAAAATGGAAACTTGTGATAAAATAATAATAATAATAGGTGTTTCCACATCTTCTGAAGTGCTGTAAGATGTAGTTATTTGAATCTTTTCAGTCCCGTCATACATTTAAGCAAAATGCAAGTCTAGGATGGTGGTCTTGGGGATGCAAGGCTGTTGCAGTTTTTAAAACTATTCCATAATACACCTGCGTTTTATTATCTTAACTGCCATTTTCATCTGGTACATTACTTAGTTTTTAAACGCGTGCATACTGAACAAAGGTGACCATGGCTGTAACAAGATAAGACACTTGAAGTTGAGATACAAAGTCTAGGATGGTGGTGTAGGATAGTTGGAAGTACAGCACATGGTTTAAACTGGCTTACTTATTTTTTTTTTGAGTCTTTTAGCAACACAGACTTTTTGCTTTTTTTATGAGGTGTTTCTTGGGGATGCGAAACTGCTGCTGTTTTTGAAACTATTCCATAATACATCTGCATTTTATTATCTTAACTGTCATTTTTGTGTGGTACGTTACTCAGTTTTTAAATGTGTGCATACTGAACGGAGGTGACCATAGCTGTAACAAGATAAGAAACATGAAGTTGAGTTGCAAAATCTAGGATGGTGGTCTGTGATACTGGGATTGCAGCACATGGTTTAAACTGGCTTACATAGTTTTTTTTTTTTACTCTCTTAGCAACATGAACTGTTTACTTTTCATTTTGAGGTGTTTCTTGGGGATGCAAGACTGCTGCTGTTTTTGAAACTATTCCATAATACACCTGCATTTAATTATCTTACCTGTCATTTTCGGGTGGTATGTTACTCAGTTTTTAAACACGTGCGTATCGAACTGAGGAGACAGTACAGTTTTTTACCTACCATAAATGTAGATGTTCGAGTGCTAATACAGCTGCAGTAATCACAGATGGGTTTTCTGCCGTCAGGCGGGTCCTCGGTCGGCCGAATTCCAAAGTCTAGGTCCGGCGTCAGTTGTTGTCGCTTTCTTTCCTGATGTCAGTGAGGCAGGGGTATATAAGACACAGCCGACGCCATTTTCTTCAGTCTTTCTTGCCCCAGATGTCAGGTGCCCCCAGAAGGAAGGCAATACATAAATTATATTTATATATATGCAATGCAATATAATCAAAAATCAGTAGTTGCAAGCAAATATACCATAGAAGGATAACCCAATCAGGTTGTATGAAGGGGTTAGCCCTAGGCCTTTACCAAGAGGGGAAGGAGGGAGGGTAACCTGTACTGCAGCTGTATTAGCACTCGAACATCTACATTTATGGTAGGTACAAAACTGTACTATGTTCATCGTGCATACAGCTGCAGTAATCACAGATGGGTAGAATCCCAAAGCTACGCACAGGGTGGTAGGCATTAGGTGGAACTGGGATGAGCCAGAATGCCCTGCAACACAGCAGTGGCAAAGCCTGCTCTAGTTTTGGAATATAGAGGCAGATGGTAGTGTTTTGTGAAGGTATGCACAGAACTCCAAGTGGCTGCCTCCAAAATATCTTTGGTAGGAACTCCTCTGAGGAAGGCTGTAGAGGTAGCTGTGGCCCTGGTGGAGTGGGATCTGATGCCTGTAGGGACAGATTTTCCATGATAGGAGTAACAAAACCGTATGCAGTGGCCTATCCATTTTGAAATTGTCTGTTTGGTAACTGGCTTCCCTTGAGCTCCTACAGCATAGGACACAAAGAGTTGTTCTGTTTTCCTGAAAGGCTTTGTTCTGTCCAAATAATAACGTAGCTGTCTATGGATGTCTAAGGAGTGTAGCAGCCTTTCCCCTTTGTTTTGAGGATTAAGGTAAAAGGTAGGTAAGTGTATGGCTTGATTTAAAGCTACCCTGAATACCACTTTAGGCATAAATGACGGGTTGGTTCGAAGGGAAACCTTGTCCTGATGGAAGATGAGGAAGGGCTGCACAGCCATGAGGGCTTGTAGTTCTGAAACCCTACGAGCTGAGGTAATGGCCAGAAGGAAAGCTGTTTTCCAGGACAAATATTGCAAATCTGTTGAAGCAGCTTGTTCAAAGGGAGGCAATGTTAATTTTTCTAGAATGTAATTAAGATCCCAGGCTGGCATTGGTTGTTTCCTTGGTGGTCTTATATTCTTAGCACCTCTGAGGAACTGTCTTAAGAGTGGGTGAGAGAATAAGGGTGGATCAGTGTTGAATTCTGCAGAAATGGCTGAGGCATGGATTTTTATGGAGGAAAATGAAAGTCCACTGTTCAGCAGCTCAGCTAGATACTGTAATACCTGAGGCAAATTCTGTTTTCTAGGATCCTGGCCTTTTTTCTCATTCCAAGAGCAAAACCGTTTCCATTTTGCGGAGTAAGCCTTTCTAGTAGATGGCCTTCTGGCCTCCAAAATGACATCCTGCACCTCTTTGGGGAGCAGGGTCTGTTGTGTTGTTAAGGAATTTTCCATGCAGCGAGATTGAGTGTTTTCAACTGACTGTGAAGAGTTTTGTAGCTGTGTTGAGTCAGTAGAAGAGGCATTGGAGGTAGGGGCCAGGGAGGAGTATGCGTTAGGCTCCTCAGGAGTGGGTACCAGTGTTGTCTTGGCCAGTCTGGAGCAATCAGTATCATCTTCGGTCTGTCTGCTCTTGCTTTCAAGAGCACCTTGGGCAAAAGAGGCAGAGGTGGGAAAGTGTAAACTATCCATGCTGCCCAACTGAATGAAAGGGCGTCCACTCTCCAGGCCTTTGGATGAAAGGTCCTTGAACAGAACTTTTCCAATTGATGATTCCTGTGGGAGGCGAAGAGATCTATGTCTGGCCTTCCCCACGCTTGGATTATCTTTGTAAACACTTGAGGATGCAACTTCCATTCGTGTGGATCTATCATATTTCTGCTTAGATTGTCTGCCAGCGTGTTTTCCAAACCAGACAAGTACTGTGCTTGAAGTTCGATTTGCCATTCCAGAGCCAAGTTCCAAAGTGTCATGGCTAGTCTGCACAGGGGGTATGAATGTGTTCCTCCTTGTTTGTTTATGTACCACATTACTGTGGTGTTGTCTGTTCTTATCAATAATTGTCCTGGATGCAGGAGGTCCTTGAAAGCTGTAATTGCATTTATCACTGCTAGCATTTCTTTTTGATTGATGTGAAGGTGCTTTTCCTTTTGGGACCATTTGCCCTGAATGCACCTGTCTGTCATGTGCGCCCCCCAGGCGTAATCTGAGGCGTCTGTTGTGATGACTTGATTTGCTTGAGGCTTGCAGAATGGGAGGCCTGTGTTTGTTTGACATGCTTGGGCCCACCATAGAAATTATTTTTGCAAACATGGAATTATTGGTATTATTGTTTCCAAACTGTGGCTGTGTTTAGACCATACGTTTTTTAGGTACCATTGAAGTTTCCTCATATGCAACTTTGCACATGGGATTAAAAGAATGCAAGATGCCATGAAGCCCAGAGCCTGCAGGATTTTCCTTGCAGTAAGCCTGGTACAATTTGCTAGTATTTTGAAGTACTGAGTTAGTTGCCCCTGTTTTTCTGGCATAAGATAGGCCATCTGAGTGTGTGCCCAAGTTGGCACCCAGGAAAGTTATTTTCTGAGATGGTGTTAGTCTGGATTTCTCTTTGTTGACTGTGTATCCCAGAGAATTCAGTAACCGCTTTACATAAGCCAGATGTTCCAGAAGTATGTGCTTGCTGTCCGCTTAGATCAGGCAGTCGTCCAAATACGGGTAAATTTGTATCCCTTGAAGTCTGCAGTAGGCGATTACTGATGCCAGGCATTTCATGAATACTCTGGGCGCAGTAGATAAGCCAAAGGGCAATACAGAGAATTGATAGTGGATTGAACCTGCAAGAAATCTGAGGTATCTTCTGCAGCTTTGTCTGATTGGGACATGCAGGTATGCCTCCTTGAGGTCCAATGTTACCAGCCAAAACTCCTTGCCCAGCATGGGAAGAAGTTGCTGTAATGTGAGCATCTTGAATTTTGGTACGAGTAAAAATGTGTTTAGGATGGATAAGTCCAAAATGGGTCTCCAGTCGGTTCCTTTCCTTGGTACCAGAAATATCCTGGAATAAAAACCTTGACCTTGTTCGTGAGTAGGTACCTCTTGAATAGCTTTCATGTCTATGAGCTTTGAAATTTGTAGCTGTGCCTCTGCCCTTTGATTGTGTGGCAGGTTTGGCATGCCTCTCATTTTTGGAAGAGGGTGAAAATGAAATCTGTAGCCTCTGTTTATAACGTCCAGGATTCATTTGTCTGTTGTGACAATATGCCAATTTCTTGTAAATAATGCCAGCTTTCCTCCCAAGGGGGCTGCGAGCTGAGACTTGCTTGGCATGAAAAGGAGGAAGTCATTGGGTTTGTTTCCTGTATTGTTGTGCACTGTCTTCGCCACCTCTTGGTGCTGGAGTTTGCCATTGCCTGCCTCTATATGATCCTTGTGATTGTCCTCTGCCCCTTGTGCGCCTGTATCTACCTCTTTGGGGCTTGTCCGTGGCTGGAAAGGACCAGTTTTTAGAAGGCCAATTTCTGCTAAAACGTGGTGGTTGAACCTGTAGAAAAGCTTTGACAGATTGCATGGATTTGGCTTTTTCTTCCATTTTCCGTAGTATCTCCTCAGCATTAGTACCAAATAGCACATCCTTTTGTAAAGGAGCATCTAGTAGTTTAGCTTTCACATGATCAGGCAAGATTTGTTCCCTAAGCCAGGCATGTCTACGAATGACTGATCCTGTAACTACAGCTCTACTTGAGGCCTCTAGGGCATCATAGCCACATTGTAAGGTGTGTTTACCCAATTGTTCTGCACTATGCATAATATCCTGCAACTCCTTCAAATCTGGTTGTTCAGGTTGAGAAATTTTATTTCTTAATTGTGATAACAGAAACTGCTGATATTTAAGCATATGGAACTGACAATTTAAGGCCCTCATGGCCAGGGTGGCCGAGGTATATACCTTTTTTCCCCACCTTTCTAAGGATCTTGACTCTCTTTCGGAAGGTAGTGGATTCTTAGCAGTAGAGGACTTCATTCCCTTGGGGCCTTGAGAACTGGTTTCAGGGTCAGCATTATGGCTTTTGTAAAGAAATTGGTGAGAGTTAGGAACTCTGTAGTACCTATCAGGCTTGACTGGGGCAGGAGGCAGGGAATCCGGATTAAGGCAAGCCTCCAAATAAACATCATCAAGTATGTCCAAGACAGGAGGTATCGCCAGAGGTCTGTGTTGAGGTAACAAAAGAAATTCTCTAAGTCTTTTCTTGGAATCAGAAAAGTCTTGGCCTTCCCAATGGAAGTGTTCCCTCAAGGTGTGCAAGGTTTCCCCAAAAGAAAAATCCTCTGGAGGAGATACAGAAGGAATGGACTGCTCTGCATCAGAATCTTCAAAAGGGGAGTAAGAGTGTTCCTCTACATTGGAATGCTCTGAAAAAATGGAGCCCTGATCAGAAGAGGGAGAATCTTCCTCCACTCTGGGTCTCTTATCTGGAGGGGGTTGTGAACCCCTGATAAGAGTAATTAAATCCTCAGCCATTTTTAGCATCTGCTTTTTAGGCATGGGGCCTGGAGATGGGCCCTGTGCAACAGGCCTCTTGGGATGTCTGGCTGATTTGGACTTAGTAAAGGCCTTAATGGAAAAGGAAGATGAGGGTCTCAAGACACCATGGGTTGAAGTGGACCTGTCCACATTAGGAGGCTCAACGCTCACAGTGGCTTCGGTGGTTGTAGTCTGGGTATGGGCCGAGGTACCTGCGGTCTCGGTTACAGAAGACACCGCCAAAGAAGTGTCGTCGGTAGTCAGGGACTGCATAGGCGTCTCGCTGAGAACCGGACCACGTGTAGCCGGTTTTGGCGTGGTGTCGGTGGAGACCGCGGGCCTCGCGTGTCGGTCCTTGTCCTTGCGTTTTTTGGACAAAACGATAGTCGGAGTCTCCGACGTTTATAATCAAAGGCTTTACCAAAAATGTGTTGGGCGAACTCCGCCCGACGCTTAATAGTGCGTTTATTGAAAGTAGCGCAAAAGCGACAGCCCGAGACGTCGTGGTCTGGATACAAAGTTTAATTTTAAATGGGCACTGTTAAGTAAAGGATCAGAAATTAGTCAGCCCAGCAACATACCTCTCAATCTCTCAGAGCAAGACATCTGGACAAAGTCAAAAATAATACTGGAAAAAGGCCCAAAAATAGAGGCAGGTTTTAAATATTGCTTCTGTAAACTCAGATAGTGCTTGAATAGTAGGTTCTGCATTAATATGCATTTTCTGAAGGATATGAAGTCTGAAATTCAAATTTATTATTTAGAGACTTCAATTTTCATGTTGGTATCCCATGATTCCACTGGAGTGGGTGGGGTCACATGATTGTGTATACAAATTTTATGTTAATCAGCATCCCGATTTTTGGCCAGTTGTACCTACTTTACATGAGCCTTTGTCTAGATTTTTGATGTTTCCAGATTGAGAGGTATGTAGGTGAATACTGATATGATACTGATATCTGATATGTAATCAAGTTGGATTTGTAAAATACTGCACATAGATTTTTAAAGATAGAAGGGTAATATGATTATTTTTATTTATATATATAACAATATTTTATGTGACAAAAATTTTTATATATTTATACATAGGAAATACATATATTTAATATTTAGGGAGACATGTTGCTTTATTTCATTTTATTTTATTTTATTTTATTATAAATGCTGATGCAGCTGCTTTAACCTAAGTCAATAGACCAAGTAAACAGAAGTGAAATGTTGGGACTTCTGCTTTAAACATAAAGCCAATGCTTCATTATTTAATCATTTGACCTATCAAGTAATTAACATCATTGCTTGATTGTTTAATTATATGGCTCAGTTGAGTATATAAGCAGAAGGGTTTTACTTAAAAAATGTAACCTGATGAAGCATACTTGACGTATGTGAAAGCGCTCGTTTGTTTTTGTTCTGTCTTGTGAATAAAAGTTTTATTCTACATCGTGGTGGATTCCTTGGTTTTCATCTAGTATCTCTTGTGCCTACTCCGTTGGAATCCTTTGGATGGTAACTAGCCTGTTTTTGCTGATATTATTGATCGTTTTGGGTTGCTGTTGCCTTCACATGATGGAGAATTCACCAGTTGAACTTGACTACAATCCGACACCAGCGGAATATACTACTAAATGGAAAGACGTTATTCAACAACAAGCAAACCCTTTATTAGGATTGGAATTACATCTTCCTACCATTAATGAAACAGGTACTGTACCGCTACATAAAGAATTTTATGTGAATCTAAGGGAGTTGGAAAATGTATTATACAAGCTTAACAGACTTACTTGGCAGAGACGGCATCTCGAAGCATGCCTACATTTTAATGTCATTCCTAGAGGCATGCGTATCTTATGCATGCCTACTTATGGTGAAACACATCCCACTTTGTTAAAAAAGTGGCAAGAACTTAATATTAACTTTAGCAAACAGTATATCCATCTGCTCATAGAATATTTCACCCCTATTGAGAAAGAGCTCACTGATAAAGCTGATGAGCTACATAAAGACTTGCTAAAGCGATTTAAAGGGGAAATTCATCGTAAAAAACTAGAGAGCATGTTTCTACAAGTAATAGCCTTTGGTGAGAGATTACAGCAACTGAAGCATAAAAAACTCCTAAGGGACTATAATGATTTTGTGTCCGGCCAGATTTTTGTCTGGCCGAGGGCGAATATTAGAAACCAACATGATTCTTATGCAGAGATGACTAAACGCACATCTATACCAAGTAATAACATTGATACTACTAACTTAGACATCTCCACCTTAAATGCAACAGCACCACTTCTGGGAAGGGATTCTCAGAGTAACATACTCAGCGATGAACAGAGCATTCAACCAACAGGAGCAGACGTTTGTAACACCCCGCCTCCGAACCAGGAAGCTTTACAAACGTCCACATCTAATGGAGCGAGACCAAAACTAACTACGGCCATGACAGCACAAGGTTTTTTACCCTTGCCAGTTCGGTACCGGCAGGAGAACAGAATGAGGTCAAACAGCAGAGGCAGAAGGAAAAGAAAATTTTCGGAAGAAGCCACAGAAGAATGGAGGAGACAGCGTTAATAAATGAACTGGTGTTTAATTTATCTAGCCACTGCCTCACGACTAGTGAATACAGCGTATTAAACAAAGGACTTTCTTTTATTCCATCTCAAAGCAGTAAGTTAGCTGAACTTTTAGTAGATCTGCACATGTTCACACGAACATTGTCTTTGAAATTAATGTACAAAGATAAGGGAACAGATAACAGCTTAGATACTGATATATATTATAAGAGAAAAAGTGTTTTTATTCCTGAAGTTCTTCCTAATGTACATTGTTTTATAAGGAAATGTGAGAATGATTTCTATAAATATTTCTCAGATGTAAGCAAAGGGAAAAGACATGAAAAAATCTTTTATAACCTTAATTTTGAAGAATTTCAAGCTTTACAGAATCTATCTAGAAATGAGTTGCTAACTATAAGACCAGCTGATAAAGGCGGAGGCATTGTAGTCTTAGATACTTTGTTTTATGATGAATTAATGCTTAAGATGCTAAGTGACACTGAAAATATCAAGAAATTGATAAAAATAGACTAACTAAGATTATTAATACAGTACAGGATATGTTATATGATTTACTTATGTGCAGACTAATTTCCAAACAATTATATGATTACTTTCTAATTAATGCACCCAATGTTCCCAATATTAAAGGTCTCCCAAAAATACACAAAATGGAGAGCCCCCCACCTATGCGACCTATTGTAGCGGGGGAAAAATGGGTGACAGAGTACATATCCAAGTTTGTAGAATCTAAATTAGATCCTGTTGTTAGACGAATACCTACCATTTTAAATAACACAAACTCACTGTTGGATGATATACAACAAATAGCGGGTCAGATGGATAGTATTTTGACTTTAACATTAGTATCATTGGATGTCAAAAATCTCTTTACAGTCATACCTAATGACTATGGAATTGAGGCAGTTAGAGATGTATTATTAGAGGAGAAATCCTTGAATAAGGATATGCAATATTTAATATGTACATTATTGACTTTAGTTCTAGAAAACAACGTGTTTATGTTCAAAGACAATTTGTATATACAAACATGGGGTGTTGCAATGGGCACCCCATGTGCGAACTCGTACGCTAATATTGTCATGTATTATTGGGAATCTAAATATCTATTCAACAGTCATTATATGGACAATATAGTTCTTTATAGACGATTTGTTGACGACGTTTTGATATTTTGGAAGGGTGAACAGTCAGAATTAAGAGAATTAGTAAATTACTTAGAAACAACGACTGACTCTTTGAGATTCACCATAGAATACTCATATAACAAGATTGATTTTCTAGATATATCCATACTGAAAGATGATAATGATTTACTTACTACGCAACTTTATAGGAAACCTTGCTGGAAGAATGCAATTTTGAATTATAATAGCATGCATCCTCGATTCATCTTTTCAAATATAATACAGAATCAGAGAGCTAGGATTACTAGGCTATGCACCCATATATTAGAGAGAAACGAACAACTTACACTGTTGGACAAGTTATTTGCAGATAGGGGATATCCTAACAGCCTTATAAACAAATTCAACAGTGAAATTAATGGGAAAAAAGGAACTAAGCAGTGGTATAATAAGGGTGTACAGCATATCCCTGGAAATAATCAAAATGAAGATACTATAGCCTTCACTCTGAGGTACACTAATGATAATCATAATATTGTAAAAATCATACAAGAGAATTGGGATATCCTTATAATGGAAAATAGCATCAAAAACCTAGTAGGACCTACACCACACTTCAGGTATAGAAATGCTAAGAACCTGAAAAGGTGGTTATGTATAGATAAGATTAAGAAATCTAATACTAATGGAAATGTTGGTTTCAAGATGGGAACTTGGCCATGTGGGAGGTGCAATATGTGTAAATATGTTAATACAGGAAGTGAATTCATAACACCATACTTGGATTACACACACAGGTTTCTTATATGTGCCACATGTAATACTACTAATTTAGTATATCTAGCTACCTGTGAGAAGTGCCAAGCATTTTATGTAGGTCTCACCTCTAGAAGGCTCAGAGACCGCATTTATAATCATATATATGACATCAGAAAGATGAACCTAACAAATGCTCTAGCTAAGCATATTAGCTCCAATCAAGACCATCACTTTAATTTTAGGGTGCTACAAATAATTGAACCCTCAGTTAGAGGTGGAGACAGAATGAATATACTAGCTAAGGCAGAGCTAGATTGGATATTCAAACTATGAGCACATATAGAGCCTGGATTAAATATTAACATCAGTATAAAACCAGTATTGGAAGCACGTAGATAGTTAACTATACATAAGAGATATAGAATATAAAAAGGGATTATATCCATATATATATATAATACATATGGTAATAATATAGAAGTTATGTTCTTACCATAACGTTCCATGTTAGTTGTCTTCTTCTCGCCTTCTTCTTGCTGGATGGGTTCGAGCACCTGGCTCCGACTGCCACTCTAAAAGCTCGAGAGTTGGTTCCACCGGCTCGAGGCTCCCCTTATATCCCACAATGCTAGGCGAGAGTTACCTCAGATCTCGTTTGTAAGCTAACCCCAGCTTATAACAGTAACAGTATAACTGTAAAACAGAATCCACCTCTAACAACAGGAAGAAAGAAGGGTGACCTACATCCTGAACCAAGAAATATGCATAATAGCATATGACTAAGAAAGAGGTGGTAGAAAGAGAGGTCACGATCACAACTCCTCTAGGTCTGTCCAGGCCAGGGGAAGGAGAGGGGCGAGAAGAAGACAACTAACATGGAACGTTATGGTAAGAACATAACTTCTATATGTTAAGTTGTCTATCTCGCCTCATTCTTGCTGGATGGGACCGTCCCTAGCACCTTGTCCCGGGTGGCCTAACGGAACAGACTCCTGAGAACAGTGGAACCAAAACTAGCTCTATGCCTAGAAGCTAAATCCAACTTATAATGAGAAATAAAAGTGTGAGGAGTAGCCCAAGTAGCCGCTGCACAAATGGTGTCAATAGGCAGTCTGTCTTGGAAGGCTAAAGTAGCCAAAGCTCTGGTGGAATGGGCTTTAGGTTTATTAGGCAATTTTGTTGTCTAATTTCATATACCAGGAAATCAAAGATGTTAGCCATCTGGATAATGATACCTTTGAAACTGAAAGTCCCTTTCTGCTTTCCGTGATAGGAGACAAACAGCTGATCAGATTTTCTGAATTGTTTCGTCCTATCCAAGTAGTACCTTAATTGACGATGACCATCCAGGCAGTGTAATTTTTGTTCAGACCTATTTGAATATTCTGGGAAAAAGACAGGGAGGTCAATGCTTTGGTTTAGATTTGATGTTGAAACCACCTTAGGCAAAAAGGACGGGTTAGTTCGTAAGGAAACTCTGTCCTTATGGAACAAAAGATAAGGAGAACGACAACTGAGTGCTTGAAGTTCTGAAATTCTTCTAGCTGATGTGATAGCCACCAGAAAGAGAGTTTTCCATGATAATAATTTCAAGGAACATGAAGCTGCAGGTTCGAAAGGGGAAAGAATCAAAGAAGCAAGAACTTTTAGTTATGTACTCACCATAAATTCAGATGTTTGGGATCCATCTCGCCTACATTCTGACTGATGGGTTCGGAGCCGATCCCTCGGCTCCGACTCGGCACGCTTATGCCAAAGAGCGAAGTCTCTTATTGGCTGAGCTTATTATATCCCAGGATGCACCACTACCAGTCCCCCAGATCTAGTTTGTCCGCATACATGCACACATGCATACCCTGCTTATATAACATCGTCAGATGAAACAAGATAAAACAGTAGAACTCAAAACCGTTCAATCTCTTCTGATCTCCAAGGCAGGGGGAAGGAGGGTGGGTATTAGGAATGTTGGCGAGATGGATCCCAAACATCTGAAGTTATGGTGAGTACATAACTAAAAGATGTTATGTGATCCTATCTCGCCACATTCTGACTGATGGGACAGCGTCCTAGCACCTGAATCCTGGGTGGCTCACTGGAAAACACTCCTGAGTACCGTGGAACCAAATGATGCTCGCCCTTTAGATGCCACATCCAATTTGTAGGGGGAAATGAAAGTGTGCGGATTGGACCAAGTAGCAGCACAGATTTCCGATATAGCGAGCTTGGAATGAAAAGCTATAGAAGTAGCCATAGCTCTGGTAGAATGAGCTTTGATAGATGTTGTAAGTTGCTTATTCGAAGAAGAATAAGCCTGAGTTATGCAATCTCTGATCCATTTTGAGATAGTAGCTTTGTGATGGTTTGGCCCGTTTATTATCTGAGAAGGACACAAACAACTGGTCTGACTTACGAAGTTGCTGAGTCCTGTCTAAATAGAAGCGTAATTGCCTGTGAACATCCAATTTATGAAGAGTGTATTCTGCTTCATTGGAGAATTTTGGGAAGAAAACTGGTAGCTCTAGAGATTGTTGTAGGCAGAAACTAGAACAGATCTTTGGGACAAAGGATGGATTAGGCCTAAGTGATACTCTATCCTTGTGGAAAACCAAGTACGGTGGCTTAATAGACAGGGCTTGAAGCTCTGAAACTCTTCTTGCAGAAGTAATTGCAACTAAGAAGGCAGTTTTCCAAGACAGATATTTTAACTCATGTAGCAGCCGGTTCGAAAGGGGAGATGTTAATGCGAAGCACCAAATCAAGATCCCACGGAGGTGCAGGATGAAAAACTGGGGTCTTAATAGGCTCGCACCTTTAATGAAAGTTTTGCATAGTCTGCAGCTCATCAAAGGAGGATCCATGGATTCGTGGAATTTAGAGATAGCCGCTAGTTGGACTTTAATAGTTGAGACAGAAGATCCTGATTAAACAGGGATGTTAAGAATTTCAAGACCTCTGGGACAGGAGCAGTGATAGGGTCTAAGCCCTTGAGTTGAGCTCCAGATAGCAAACCTCTTCCACTTACTAAGGTACAATTTGTTAGTGGTGGGTTTGTGGGTCGAAGATAAAATGTGAACAACTTCCGGGTCTAGTTTGTGCCTTCTAACTAAAGTCGGAAGTGGAGGAGCCAAGCTGTCAAATTCAAAGATTGAAGGGACTGATGCCGATGTTCCGACTGATGGATTAACAAGTCGAATTAGGTCTAAAGTCCACGGATCGTCCACTGCATGCTTCATCAGGTAGGAAGACCATACTTCTCGAGGCCAGTATGGGGCAATCAGTATCATTGAAGACCCCAGTTGAGAAGCTTTTTGAATAACTCTGGGAAGAAGCGGAATTGGAGGAAAGGCATAAAGTAGCCCTGTTGGCCAAGGTTGTGCTAGAGCATCCATGGCTGGTACTCCCTGATGTGGGATCAAGGAGAAGAACCTTTGGCACTTGGTGTTCAGTGGAGTTGCAAATAGGTCGCAGCACGGCGTCCCCATCTCCTGAAAACCTGAGCTGCTACTGTGTGGTTTAGAGACCACTCGTGAGGAGAGAGAATTGTCCTGCTCAATTTGTCTGCCAATATATTTGACTTTCCGGGATGTGGGTCGCTACCAAGAAGCGGTTGGTAGCTACAGCCCATTCCCACACTCTCATGGCCTCTCTGCAAAGGGGGTATGATCTGGTCCCTCCTTGTTTGTTCAGATACCAAACCACCGACATGTTGTCTGTGTGGATGGCGATGATGCCCTGAGGAAGAAACTTGTGTAAGGCTTGTAGGGATAGAAGTACAGCCCTCATCTCCAACACGTTGATGTGGAGAAGAGCTTCGTCTGGAAGCCAGAAGCCCTGAACTAGCCTGCCCAGACAATGCACCCCCCCACCCTATCTGGGAGGCATCTGTCGTCAGGGTAACCACTGGAGAGGGAGAACAAAGGGTTTTCCTTGATCCAAATTGGATGTCTGAAGCCACCAGCGAAGGTCCCTTTGCATATTTCCGTAATCATGATGTGATGATTGAGGGAAGATCCTGAAAGGACCATTGAGTTGACAAGAGCCACTGAAGAATCCTCATGTGTAATCTTGCCAGAGGAACTAAAAGAACCGTGGCAGACATTGAGCCTAAAACTTGAAGAACCATCCTGGCTGGGGCTTTGGATCTAGATCAGAGCTTGAACTTGGCCCTGTAAAGTTTGGATCCTTTCGGCAGGAAGAAAGACGCGCATCAATCTTGAGTCTATCTCTGCTCCAATAAACTTTATGCGTTGAGAGGGCAGCAAGACAGACTTTGACCAATTGAATGTAATTCCCAGGGAAATACCCAGGAGATGGTGGCTTTGAGGTTGTCCATTAGTAGATGCCTGGTGGTGGCAGTCAGGAGCCAGTCGTCGAGATAGGGAAACACTTGGAATCCAAGACTTCTCAGGTGAGCCGTCACTACTGCCAAACACTTGGTGAACACCCTGGGGGCTGTGGTGAGACCAAAGGGCAGAGCGCAAAATTGGTAATGACTGACTCCCAGGCTGAAGCGCAGATACCTCCTGGACGCCTGATGTATCGGTATGTGATAATAGGCGTCCTTGAGGTCTATGGAGCACATCCAAACATCCTTCTCCAACAATGGGAGAATGGATTGTAACGTGACCATTCGAATTTGGATTTCGTGGACGGATTGGTTCAGTCTGCTGAGATCTAATATTGGTCTCAGGTCCCCTGTCTTTTGGCACTAAAAGAACCTGGAGTAATTTCCTGATCCGATCTGGTCTGTGGGGACCGGTTGGATGACTCCTTTTTCTAGCAGCTTTAAAGCTTCTGCGGCTGCCATTTCCCTTTGAATGGGTGGAGGGTCCGGGATTCTTTTGGACGGTGGGGGCGAGTATGTGAATGGGATGGTGTAACCTCCGGCAATGATCCGAAGCACCCATCTGTCCTGAGTGATTGACTCCCAGGCTTTTAGGTGCTTGGCAAAACGACACCCGACTGGCTCCGGAGCAGCACAGCCGGGCAATCCCTCATGACGTGTGGGAGGCTGAAGAGCCACGAAAGGACTCACGGTCTCCAGAATTGCGGGGCCCTCTGCCGCCTCTGGGACGGCGTCTCCCTGAAAAATTTCCCCGTCCTCTGCCTCTGGAAGGGGAATCTTCCTGCTGTTGGGAGAAAAACTTGCGAGATTTGCGGAACCACATTTTCCCCCCTCCTTTAGCCTTGGGGTAAGGCCGAAGGGAGTGGAATAACGGCACCTCGGCAGATAAAGTTTTTCCCTCTTGCTCACAGCGGGTAAGGGTGTCTTTAACCTTGGGCCCAAAGAATCAGGACCCACCGAAGGGAGCGTCGTGAAGGAAGACTTGAAGGCCTCCAGAACTGACACAAGCGGAGCCAGGCTTGTCTCTGTAGAGCCACGCCTGTGCCTGCTCTACCGCCCTTTCGGCCGCATAGGAAATGAGCCTCATGGACGAGTTAGAAATTGACGTAAGGATAGCCAACTGAGAGCTAACCGACTGGGCTAGCTGCTCAGGTAGGTTACCAGAGGGAATCTGACAACTCCTTGACCAGATCGCTCTGAAGCCTGTTAAAATGTGCCAAATAATTCAGTGACCTTAAAGTAAAGGCCGCTGTAGTCAGGGTGCGCTTCCGTGCCTGTCCATACTCCTAGACTCCTTATTAGGAGGATGGACAGACGTTGAAGCCTCTGCCACGTCCTGTTGTGTAGCAGATGCCACCACCATGGCATCTACAGCCACGCCTTTAGTGAGGAACTCCTTCTCGGGGGGAGCAGACAAGAATTTATTTGGACGAGAAGGAGTGGTTCCACGGTATCTGGATGTTCCCACGCCTGACAAACCAAATCCAGAAGCTCGTCAAAGGGCGGAGACACCCAGGAGGCGGAGGGCTGAGCCCCAAAGGCCTTGAGGAGCACTGACTCGTCAGCAGAGGGGGGTTTGGATATCCAGCCGCCTCGTTGTTTGAGGATCTCTAAGATGTCTGCAAATGAGACATCATCCGAGGACGACTTCGGGGACCCCTCTGCATCATCCAGATCAGTGTCTGATGTAATAGACTCGGGGGAGTCCACGTGCTTCCTCTTGCACTGGGGGTAACCTCAGGCCCCGGGGCTCCGCTGACTACGGACAGGGGAACTGCCAAAGACCCAGTCTCCACGCCCAGGGAAGGTGCCGGTAAAGCCGGAGAGATGGCCGAAGAGGACTTGGCCAAGGCACTCCTCATGGCTCTGAAAGCCGGACCCCCAGAATCCTGGGAGTGTCCGGTCCCCGGAGCCGTGATAGCCGACGGAAGTCCCGCAGCCGAAGCACCGAGGGGAGGCTCGGAACCCAAAGCATAGGTCCCAAACATCACCCCGGGTCCAGCCGAAGAAGTCCAGACCAAACTCGGACCCGAAGGCCGGGTTGGAGTAAGGGTCGGAGCCGACCCTGAGATCTCCACCGGCTCCAACAGCACCTGCTCCACGGAGCCGGAAGCAGTCGGAGGAGGAATGGCAATGGGGTGGACCAAGGTCATCGGCTCCGAAGCCAACTGGGTCGGAACCGAAACAAATTTTGGAAGACTGGAGACTGGAACAGTCTTTGGAGCACCCTGTCTATATCAGAATCTGACATCCTCGAAGACCGAGAGGAAACAGAACGGGTTCGAGACGGCCTCTCCAACGGCCCCAAAGGGCTAGGGGACCGGCTCGGCGACTCGATGAGTATCGGCGCCGAGGGAATACACATACCAGATTCCATCGGTGCCGAGGTGGGCTTGCGCCGAGGAGGCTGTCTGAGCGGGCAACCTTGTCGGCTCCGAGAGCAGTGGAGCCGGCGAAGGTGACCCGCCTCGATGCCCCAGCCATCGGCTCGAAGCCAGAGGAGTCGATACTGGTGGCATCGAGGCAGACCGTTCCGACCTCGGCTCCGAAGTCCTTGGAGCCAAGGAGAGGCCTGCCTATGTTTCTTAGCGGTCGGATCCGACGGACTGGTCGGAACCGCCCTTTTCTTTTGGCGGAGAAGGAGAGGATGCCAAAGCTTCTTCGAAGAAGGTTTAATTAATCCCTTAAGAATTAATTTATTTTTCCTCTCCTGGAGGACCCTTGAGGAAAAAGCGTGACATACGCTACATGATTCCTGTAAATGTTTTGCCCTAAGCAATACACACAGAGCGAGTGATCGTCCGTGATGGACATTTTGAAACTACATTTTACACATTTTTTAAAGCCCGAAGGCCTAGGATTCTGAGACATTATGGGGGGAATTTCAGTAATCTGACTGGAAGAAATACAATTACTGCCCCTAAGTATAGGCTTACAGTTATCACTGCAAATGACAGGGGACTTTGAAACCCTGTAAGAACAAACAGCTACCAAAACTTTAAAGCCTTTTACTATATATAAAATATAGAAGGGTTGAATAACCGGAAGGCCCTAGATGAAAGGGGGGCCTACCAAACACAACCCAGTCACACAACAAAATTTCACAAGAAATTCAAACCAACCACACAACAATGTAAGAATAGCTGTTAAACAGCTTTTTTTGAAAGAAAACAGCAAAACTGACAGAAAAGTTAGTCAAAAAATAACTACTCAGCTCAGCCAGCTCGAGACCACGTCTTCGCAGGTTAGCGGCAAACGAGATCTGGGGAACTGGTAGTGGTGCATCCTGGGATATAATAAGCTCAGCCAATAACAGACTTCGCTCTTTGGCATAAGCGTGCCGAGTCGGAGCCGAGGGATCGGCTCCGAACCCATCAGTCAGAATGTAGGCGAGATAGGATCACATAACATCTAAATTTAGGTCCCAAGGAGAAGGAGGATTTCTTATAGGAGGTCTGAGAAGAAAAACTCCTTTCAAAAAGGCTTTGCAAAGTTTGTGGGACATTAGGGCAGATTCAGAAATACCCACATGGAAATTAGAAATAGCTGCCAATTGAACCTTAAGAGTAGATGGAGATGAACCTGCATGGAAGAGTTCAGCTAGAAAATCAAGGACTAGTTGGATGGAAGCGGTGAAAGGATCTATGTCCTTTCCTTGTGCCCAATATGAGAAGCGTTTCCACTTACTCAAATAAATCTTTCGAGTGGAAGATTTATGGGAAGCTATCAATATATCTCTAACAGAGTGAGATAATTGAGGAAGCCTGGCTACGGTTGGAACTGGAGGAACCAAGCAGTGAGGTTCAGAGAGGGAGGAGCGATGAAACTGACCCGACTGGTGGATCAAAAGATCTGGAACTAGGTCCAGATTCCACGGTCGCTCAAAAGAAATCGATGTAGAAAGGGGAACCACACTTGTCGAGGCCAGTAAGGAGCAATGAGGATCAATGAGGCCTTCTGAGCGATAGCTTTCTGTATTACTTGAGAGATCAGTGGGAAAGGAGGAAATGCATACAGAAGTCCCCGGGGCCAAACTTGGACTAGAGCGTCCCTACTGGGTTGGCCTGGTAAAGGGAATAGAGTGAAATATTCTCTGCACTTGCTGTTTTGGGGAGTAGCAAAAAGATCGCAGCAAGGCTGACCCCACTTGAGAAAGATTTCTCTCACTACAGAGTCTTTCAGAGACCACTCGTGAGGCATGAGTATAGCTCTGCTCAACTTGTCCGCAATGTGATTGGACTTCCCGGGGATGTGCGTTGCTATCAGAAAAGGCTGAGAAGAAATCGCCCATTGCCACAGTCTGAGTGCTTCTCGACACAGGGGGTATGATCTGGTTCCGCCTTGTTTGTTGATGTACCACACTACAGACATATTGTCTGTCTGGATTGCAATCGTTCCCAAGGGAAGAGAGTCTTGAAGGGCTTGCAACGCTAAAAGCACTGCTCTCATCTCCAGAACATTTATGTGCAAGTGGCATTCGTTTGGTTGCCATGTGCCCTGGACCGTCCTGCCCTGACAATGCCCCCCCCCACCCGATCAGGGAGGCGTCCGTTGTCAGAGTAGCAACCGGAGGGGGAAGAACAAAGGGTCTTCCCAATAAGAGTTGAGGAAGACATCCACCACATGAGATGCTTTTGCACGCCATGTGATCATAATGGTGTGAGACATTGGAAGTTCCTGGTATGACCATTGAGTAAAAAGCATCCACTGAAGGATCCGCATGTGGTATCTGGCCAATGGAAGGAGAGGTATGGCCGCTGCCATGATTCCCAACACCTTCAGAACTAACCTGGCTTTGACTCTGTTGTTGTTGAGAAGAAGTGACACCAATTTGTGAATGTCTGATATCCTTTGGTTCGTTAGCCTTGCAGACATGTTTATAGTATCTAAATTTGCCTATGTAGGTAATAGTGCGACAAGGCGACAAAACAGACTTTTCGCAATTTATTGAAATACCCAGTTTTTGACAAAGCGAAAAGTATAATCTCTGGCCATCAGAAGGAGATGCTTGGTGGGAGCTGTGAGAAGCCAGTCGTCCAAATATGGAAACACCTGGAATCCTTGTCGTCTCAGGTGAGAAGCTACCACTGCCATGCATTTGGTAAACACCGGGGCAGTGGTGAGACCAAAGGGCAGGGCCCTGAACTGAAAATGACTGGTTCCCAGCCTGAAGCGGAGGAATCTTCTGGAGCATCTGTTCATTTTTATGTGATAGTACGCATCCCGAAGGTCTATAGAGCACATCCAGCTTCCTTTGCCCAAAAGGGGAAGGATGGATTGCAGTGTGACCATCCGAAATCTTGTTTTCTTGACTGATTTGTTCAAGACACTGAGATCCAATATCGGTCTCCAGTCCCCTGTTTTCTTTGGAACTAAAAAGAACCTTGAGTAGATTCCGGATCCTTGTTGGTCTGCTGGCACTGACTGAATTGCTCTTTTTGCAAGCAGTTTTGAAATTTCCAAAGCTGCTATATCCCTTTGAGCGGTGGAACATCGGAAGGGATTTTTTGACTGATTTGGAAAGCGAAGAAAGGGGATAGAATAGCCTTCGAAATGATGGACTGTACCCATTTGTCTTGAGTCAGGGATAGCCAGGCTTCTGGGTACAGTGACAATCTTCCCGCGACTGCCTCCGAAGATGGGCAGTCGGGCAACACCTCAGGGATGCTGAAAGGGCTTGTCAGGAAAGGCTTCCGATTACCCTGGTTCTCGGACCCCCTGCCCCTAGGGCGACGTCTACCATTGTTATTCCCACCTCTGCCTTTGGTAGGAAAACGACTCTGTGCGTCAGGCGAAGTCCCTTGAGATTGTTTACGGAACCACATCTTCCCACCCTTCTGGCCTTTGGGGTAAGGCCTAGAAGGAGTCAAAACGGACTCCGACGGCAGAAAGGGTCTTGCCATCAGTCTCGCACCTAGTCAGGGTTTCTTTCACTTGAGGACCAAAGAGATGATCCATCAAAAGGGAGTTCGTGAAAGACGTCTTGAAAGGGTCCGCAAAATTGCATAGCCGCATCCAGGCGTGCCTACGTAAGGCTACAGCTGTCCCTGCGGCTCTGCTCGCTCCATCGGCCGCATAAGAGAGGAGGCGCATGGAGGAGTTAGATATGGAATTAAGGGTAGCCAGCTGCGTGTTCATTTTTCTTGGAAACCCGCAGCTGTAGGATCCTTTAACATTTCACTCGCTTCCTTGATCAAGTCCCTTTGAAGGCAGTGAAATGGCACAGGTAATTCAGCGACGCATGGTAAATGTCGCTGAGGAGAACATCCGCTTCCGTACCTATCCATGGACCTAGATTCCTTGTTAGGTGGATGGACAGGCACTGAAGGATCAGCCAGTTCCTTCTTTGTGGCAGCAGCTACCACCATAGCATCCACAGAAACTCCTTTTGATAAAAATTGCTTGTCTGATGGAGCTGTGATGAATTTAGAGGGTCTCCTGGGAGTGGGGTCCACTGAATCAGGAGCCGTCCATGCCTTCTTAGCAACCACCTGCATGAGGGGGTCAAGGGGGACACCCAGGAGGTGGAAGGACGAGAGCCAAACGCCTCAAGATACACAGATTCGTCCTCCGAAGGGTTGAGGGCTGGCCAATTTCCCTCTGTTTCAGGATCTCCAGAATGTCTGCAAATGAGACATCTTCAGAAGGGGAACGGGGGGAACCCTCAGAATCATCCAGATCTGTGTCTGACGTGATAGACTCAGGTGAGTCAATGTGTTTCCTCTTGCACTTCCTCTTCCGAGGGGGCTCTTCTGCCAAATCAGGAGAGGCCTCGGAAGAGGATGAAATCCCACAGGGGGCTCCTGAGGAGCTGGCTCTCTGCGGTCCGGGATGAGGGAGTGAGTCGACTTACCCTGAGGCAGCATAGAGGGAGGGGCGGACGGAGCCGACTGTGGAGTAGAGCCAGGCTCTAACACACTCCGCATGACCTCGAATGCACCCCTGTCAGGCAGAGCCAGAGGTCCCCGCTCCGAGGAGCTAAGAACCCCCCTCGGCACCGACAGTGATGGCTCCGAGGTCGATGTCGGAGCCGAACTCACCAGCGCCGAAGCTCCGAGAGGGAGAGGGGGGTCGGACAAGGGTCCGATGCCACTCACCCTCGAGCCGACGAGGAAGTCCGCCGAGATTCCTCCAAAGAAGATAACGGAGCCGACGACGGGCCGAAGACAATTGTCTCGGCTCCGAAGTAATCACAGTCTCGGTTCCGACATGACCCGGCTCCGAACTCACAAGAGTCGAAGGAGGAAAGAGTTGATGGACCGGGGCAGGCACCGACTGATGAGTCGGGCTCTGAAGCATCTGGGCTAGTGCCTCGGACTTAAGTAGTCGACTCACCACTCTCTGAAGGTCATGATCGGACAGCCTCGATGACCTAGAGGAATGAGACCTTTGGCTCCGTTCAGACAGCAGGGGAGATCCTGGAGCCGAATGAACGGAGCCAAGAGAAGGTGACCTAGACCTCTTTCTAGTTGTCGGCTCCGAAGGTCTGGTCGGAGCCGACACGGGTACCTCAATAACCTCGGCTCCGGCCGGAGCCGAGGAGGCACAGAAACTGTGGACTGAGACTTATCGGCTCCAGCCGGAGCCGATAAAGGCAAAGGTTGAACAACCTGAGGTCTCGGCTCAGAAACCGGAGCCGAAGACCTCGATGCCTTAGAGGGCTTCCCTGTTGAAACTGACAGGGAATCCTCTGGCTTCAATAAGCCTCTCAGAATTAACTTATTTTTTCTTTCCTGCAGGACCCTGGGGCTGAAGCCATGGCACACAGCACAGGAGTCCTGCAGGTGCAAAGGCCCCAGACAATAGACACAAGAAGTGTGAGCGTCTGTCAGAGACATTTTCTGACAGCACGCATCACACTTCTTGAATCCGAGACCTTTGCTTCTTTAGACATTTCCTAACTGACAGGTGTACACAAACACACACCCAAACACACAAGTTATACCCTGTCAGCAAAAAATAATAATTTTAGTAGTGATACTAGAATTTAAGTACAATAAAATTAAAGTAAACTACACAAACACTCCACTAGGGAAGGGAAGGCCTAAGGCCCAAAGGAAGAACCAAAGGTTCTTTTAGTAAAGAAACGGGAAAAATTAGGGTCGGGGATAAAGTTTTATGATCTACACTAATCTAAGAAGAATTTAACTTAAAAAGGGGAAAAGAGTAACTTTTAGAAGAAAAGCTAACACTCACCAGGAACCGGTAGAAGCAACCAACCTCGAAGCTGTAGCGGCAAACGAGATCTGAGGTAACTCTCGCCTAGCATTGTGGGATATAAGGGGAGCCTCGAGCCGGTGGAACCAACTCTCGAGCTTTTAGAGTGGCCGAGTCGGAGCCGAGGTCGGCTCCGAACCCATCCAGCAAGAATGAAGGCGAGATAGACAACTTAACATTATCCCTTTTCATATACATTGTTAGATTACTTACATAATTGTATCTATTACTGAACAAAAAACTTCACAAAATTTTGTACTTTTTACCTATATGTATATATGATAGGTTTTTAGATATTTAATAAATACAATAATAAGATAGGCAATTGATACTTTAATGCCTATTTATATACATATATAGTTAAGAGAATGAGAGAATAATTTGAGTTGAATTGATGAAATATAGTTCTAGGGTTTGGTATGCTGCATTTACCCAGGACTATATATGATGAATTGGATATTTTATATTACTATATCTGTATAGTCTCTATGTGAGAAGTGAATAAAAAGGATGCATATGCCAATTATCTGACAGACTGTATGTGCTCTGCATTTCAATATTTTAATATTCTGTACTTATTTATACATTTATTTACATGTTGCTCTTCAACAAGATTATTTTTATTAGTGCCATATCTGATATGTAATCAAGTTGGATTTGTAAAATACTGCACATAGATTTTTAAAGATAGAAGGGTAATATGATTATTTTTATTTATATATATAACAATATTTTATGTGACAAAATTTTTTTATATATTTATACATAGGAAATACATATATTTAATATTTAGGGAGACATGTTGCTTTATTTCATTTTATTTTATTTTATTTTATTATAAATGCTGATGCAGCTGCTTTAACCTAAGTCAATAGACCAAGTAAACAGAAGTGAAATGTTGGGACTTCTGCTTTAAACAAAAAAGCCAATGCTTCATTATTTAATCATTTGACCTATCAAGTAATTAACATCATTGCTTGATTGTTTAATTATATGGCTCAGTTGAGTATATAAGCAGAAGGGTTTTACTTAAAAAATGTAACCTGATGAAGCATACTTGACGTATGTGAAAGCGCTCGTTTGTTTTTGTTCTGTCTTGTGAATAAAAGTTTTATTCTACATCGTGGTGGATTCCTTGGTTTTCATCTAGTATCTCTTGCAGGTATGTAGGTGAAGTAACTGCAATCAAGAATAAGGTTTTCCACAACAGGAACTGTATGTCAGCTTTGGCAGTGGATTCAAAGGGAGGGGCAGTTAAAGCTTGTAGTAAAACAGTAATATCCCAGGCTGGAACTGGATCTCTAAGTGGAGGACACAGTAGAAAACTTCCTCTGAAAAAATCTTTAGATAATCTAAGATCTGCTACAGGCTTATGAATCTTGTCAATGTGAAAACAAGATATGGCTACTAACTGTACTTTGAACATGGAGTAATTGGCTCCATTTTGAAAAAGATGGCAAGTAAATCTAAAATTGCAAAAAGAGGAGCTGAAAATAGTCAAGATTATTTTCAATCACCTAAATATAAAATATTTTCCATTTGCTTTTATACAACTTATGTGTAGAAGGTTTCTGGGAAGAAGTTAGGATATGAACAACTGAGGGAGGAAACCTGGACTGTCTAACCATCACAGGAATTGGAGAAACTATGCAGTCAATTTGAGGGATGGAATGCCCGAGTGAGGTGACCCCAATGGGTGAGACAGTAGATCCAGATCTAATCCAATGACCCATAAGGGTGTAGTAGCTGAGGTCAAGGAAGGGAAACCACATTTATCGAGGTCAGTAGAGGGCTATGAAGATGAATGTGATCCTCTTAGCCAAAGCTTTGTCTAGAAATTTTGAATCAAAGGTGTTGGGAAAAAAGCATTAAGGACTGCTGGGGGCCAATTGTGGGCCACAGTAACTCTCAGTGCCTCCCCCTCTGGTGGGATCAGAGCAAAGAACTTGCTGTACTTGCTGTTGTTGGGAGATGCAAAGAGATCACAGCAGGGTCAGCCCCAATGGCTGAAGATTCATTGTGTGACCACTGGACTGAAAGACCACTCATGAGGGAGAAGGATAGACCTGCTCAATCTGTCCACTACAACACTGGATTTTCCAGGAATATGCATTACTATTAGAAAGTGGTGAGAAGATATTGTCTGTTGCCACACTCTCTTGACCTCTTGACATAACGGATAAGATCTGGTTCCTCAAAGTTTGTTGATGTACCAAAGAGCTGCCACATTGTCTGGCTGGACAGATATCACATCCAAGAGAGTCCTGAAATGCCTGTAATGCTGGAGAACTACTCTCATCTTCAGTACACTGATGTGTAAACTGGCCTCTGATGGGGACTGCATACCTTGGACTGTCTTTCCTCATGTAATTCCCCTACCCCAAGTAGGAAGTGTCCGTGGTCACCATGGCTTGGGGAAGGGGGAAGAATGAATGGACTTTCTTGTAATACATGTGAAGATTCCAGCCGACACTGTATCTGTGTCCTGCAAATCTTCATTACGGATACTTAAAAATATATGGGCTGTTTTCTGACTAATCACTGAACTGCCAGAGTCCACGGAAGCACCAGCATATGGTATCTTGTTAAGGGAATTAGTGTGATGGAAGCTACCTTGGAACCCAGAAGACAAAGGATTATTCTTGCTGGTGGCTTCTGATAGGACAAAACAGCTACAGCTTGTTTGGGAAGTGATGTTATTCTTGTTCAGGGTAGTTTTGCATCCAACAGTGTCCTAATGAACTCTATGGACTGAACTGGATGAAACTTGGATTTTTTAAGGTTCACTGTGATTCCCAGGTTTGCACACTGATGGAGCAAGGAGTCTCTGGCTTGAATGAGTAGATCCATGGTAGTGGTGGTGATGAAATAGTCATGTAAATAAGGGAACACTCAGAACCCCTGCAGTCAGAGACGAGCTGTGACTGTCTACTGCCACATATGTCGTAAACACCTGGGGAGCTGTGATGAGACTGAAAGTCAGAGCTCTGAACTGAAAATGGCTGGCTCCCAGCTGGAAGAGAAAATACTTCCTGGAGTCTTTGTTCATTTTTATGTGGTAGTATGCATCCTGAAGATCTACAGAGCAAATCCATTTGATTTTCCTCAACACAGAAGACTAGACAGTACTATGGCCATCTGGAATTTGGTCCTTTTAACAAATTTTTCACATGACTTTGGTCTAGAATTGGCCTTAATCCCCATTTTTCTTTGGCATCAAAAAGAACCTTGAGTAAATTCTGGATCCTCTTTGGTCTGGCGAGACCTCTTGGATTACTCAATTGTCTAAGAGCTTCTTTATTTCTGAACTTGCAGCTTCCCTTTGAGGGGGTGGAATGTCAGGAAGTCTTTTTTTGTTTGGCTGGTGGGAAGTGTGAAAAGGAATGAAGTAGCCTCTGGTGATGATCCTCTGTATCTATTTGTCTTGAGTGATGGATGTCCAGGTTGTCAGATGTAGGAATAAGCATCCCTGACTGCCTCCAGAGTGTGACAGGCTGGCAAACATTCTAGAGCACTGGAAAGGGCTTCCCATAGAAGGGTCCCTTGAAGCCTTGATTTTGCAGACTATTTCTTCCTCTAGGGCAACATCCATTAGAAGTGTCCCACCCCACCCCGACATATGGGGGGGGTTCTGTCACCAGAACTGTCAGGTGGATATCGCTGTGATTTGCAAACCACATTTTCTCATCAACTTTTTCATTTCTGGAGAAAGTCCTCTGAGAGGTGGAGAATTTAATCCCTACAGCAAATAGGGACTTTCCATATTTCTCACTTCTAGAGAAGGTCTCTTTTACTTTAGGACTAAAGTGTTGATCTATTGTTAGGTGTTAGGAGCATTTATGAAGACCCTCTTGAAATGTTCCCCAAAGTCACATAACTGCATCCAAGCATGTCTCCTGATGGATGCCCCATGCCAACTGCTCTAGATGAACCCTCCATGGAGTTGGAGATAAGACACATAGAAACATTTGGCAAAGACTGGGGGACAGCCAACTGTGAACCAATGGATTTCCATTGATCCACACACAAGGTCCCCTGGGAGAGATTTCAAGATCTCCCTAGTCAAATCCCTTTTGAAACATTTGACATGTGTCAAGTAATTTAACACTCTCACCAAAAAAATAAATGAGTCATAAATGCACTTTCTGAATTTGCCTAATGCATGTCACTACCTGTTCGGTGGGTGGACAGAGGAAGTCTCCTCTGCTAATTCCTTCTTAGTGGCTGATGCTACCACCATTGAATCTATCTCCAGACCCTTGATCCAATGTAGACAGTCTTCAGGAGCAACAAGGAATGTGTCAGAGTTTTTTGGGATAGGATCAGAGGTTGATGCTAGAGCCAAACTGTTAACCGCTAAACCTCCAAGAGGAAGGAACAGATCCGATGACTTCAGATCGGTTTCAGTTATGTCCAGTTCCATCTATGCCCACTTAGAGATTAGGTCTACCAACTCATAAGTGGGCAGAACTAACCAAAACATAGATGGGATAGAACCAAAAGTTTTATGGAAGATTAGCTCATCTGGGGAAGGCATTTGGGAAGACCATCCCCCTTTCTGTCTCAGAAGTTCAAGGATTTCTCCAAATAAGACACCCTCAAGGAGGTATCTGGGGGAACCTTCTCCTTCAAAGTCAGTGTCGGTGGTAAGGGATTCCTCAAGGGAATCTAAGTGCCTCTTTTTGCACTTGTGTTTCCTGTGTACCTCCTCTGTGGGATGTTCGATGAAGGATTCAGAAGCTGACATGGTTTCTTCTTTAAGAAACAGCTCAAGGCTTCTGGATGGTGGCTGTCCTGATGTGGTAAGAAAATTAGGATACATTCTATGGGAAGTCTAAAGAAGGTGGGGTTGGATTTGATTTTGATGAGGAACTCTTCTCTCTCTTTGATGAGAGAGTACTCACTCCAAAGCCTCGAATGCCAAGCTCGATGTGGCTCTGGAGAAAACCTGGATGGAGTATAGGATCCTAGAACTGTAAGATGCAAAAGAGCATTGGCTATGAAAGTTTAGAGATTTTTGGATCTGGAGCCAAAGAAAGTGCTCAGTCCAGACACTGCTTCCTAGATGTTTTTGGCTTGTTCTTATCCTTCTGTTTATCTTTGTCTTTTGATTTTTTTTCCTTTTGTTTGTCAAATGGCTTCTTTGATGAAAAAGATGAAGCAGCAGCCGATTTTCCAGACAAAGAAGAAGGGTTATCTCCCAATAAAGGTGGAAGTAAGCCCTTCAGTATTTACTTCTCTATTCAATAATGGTCTTTTGGCCAAAGGCTTCACAAATGGAGCAGAAGGTGTCCCAACAATAAACACATTGTTCATGTGTGTCTGAATCATGGAGCTTGTGTGAACAAGCTATACTTTTTTAAACCTCAAGGGCTTTTCTGTCATTCTGAAAGGGAAAAAAAACATTAAAGAACACTGCACAAACATTGCAGTTAAAAGTAGAAGTAGAACTTAAGAGACTGATTTGTTTATTTTTTTTAAGAAATAATTCTGTATAAATAGTATCAAAGTTGTAGGAGTACAGAAAAACGTCCCATGCCAAGGCAAGAGACCAAGAATAAAAAATTGAAGGAAAACAGAACAGTGTCAGGGACACAATGATCAGGAGAAAATAATTATGTGGAAGGAGAGAAGTAATAAGGACATTAACTCACTTATCTCTAACAAAAACTACATACCTGAGCACCCACAGACCCATCCTTTCCCTTGTGGTGGCAATTGAGAACCGAAGTAGTTTGTTTCATACACAAGGATTAGGGTAAGGAGAGGACCCTGAGCACTGGCTCCAAAGCTTGGAAGTAGCCAAAGTTGGAGCAGGGTCAGTTCAGAGACCCATACACTGAGGAACAGATGGAAAAGACAACATCAGACCACTAGTTTTCCACATAAAATTAAAGAAACTGGAAGATGTTCACCAACAGGGACTTATCTGTCAGCTCTTGAATATCAATAGCTGAACAACAGCTCCACAGGGTCCAGTGAAGGACTACTCTCTTCAACAGCAAGCTCTTTATTTTTTTCATAGTCTGTGCTTTTATGGAGCTCTTACTGTTGAAACATGTGGAACGTGCACTTAGCTTTGAAAAGCTGGCTTGTTGGTTGCAGTGGGATAGTATCCATATATCTTAGGCTACTGTAACAGTAATTCCTTTGAACATATGAAGTGCCAGAACTACAACTGTGATTCATGTTTGAACATATTAAGTGTCAGAAGCAACTGAGGAGCAAAAATGCAAATAATGTCACCAAATATGGCAGAGCAATTCAAAAACATATAAAGCAGGACACTGAACTGCAGCTGTCACTTTTTCTGAATGCCACTGATTACCAATATACAGTATGGCAGAATCTTTACAACAGCAATAGCTATAATAGGGAAGCATGTCAGTTGCCACTCTCCAAGACAGCACCTGTGGTGTAGCCATGATAGTTCACATCCCTCTCACTGAATGCAGACAGTATCAAATGCCTAATTTCCTACAACTTTGCTGACAATCAGATCATGCACTGTTTCCTTGTGGACAGGAATACACAACGGCTTCTTACTGAACTCTCTCCAACATATGGTATCAAGCAGGATGACAGGACAGCCCTGCTGAGTGAATACTGGTGCACATGTAGCTTTAACCTTCCTAGTTACAGGGACCTTTCAGTGGCCTAGAGGTGACAAGCTAAGAATTTTGCAGGCATCAACCATGTATATGTTGCACCAGTTTCCTGACATTATGCTGCATATGGAGGAACATATTTGGTTCCCAAGGACTGCAAAGGGACATTCATCACTATATGGGCAGTCTACAACACTGCCCATATACCTGAGGTTTTGGGAGCTACTGATTTCACAAACACTGCCGATAAGGCTCCAAACACTCCACAGGGTGTCAGATGCATTAATAGGGAGGACTTCCGCTCCCTCAACTGCCAGATGGTTTGCAGCACCTAGGGTATTACTCTACAGTGTGCCCGTGTGCCACCCAGGCAGGTCCCATGAGTCTCATATCTGACACTCATCTGACCTGTAGCAATGTGTTGGGCAGTGTAAGTTTCCATAGGGTCATCTACTTTGTAGGTGCACAAGTTGGCAGGTATAGAGCCTACTATATATCATTACCATGTATCAGGCAGAAGGATCACATATAAAGGTGTCACTATCACATATTGCAGAGGATCCTGGCATGAATTGGAACCAGAGATGATGACTCTCATGTGCCAATCACAGGCCATGATATACATGACATACAGTACTGTGCATGCAGATACAAGGAATGTGGTGGAATGGGTATTCAATCACCTTCAGTGTTGCTTCTATTTCCTAGACACATCTGGAGAGACACTACGGTATTCAGCACAGACCAGCATCTAGATATCTGTGGTATGCAACATGCAGGTGTGGCACAACAACCCCCAGGTCACACAGCATACTTACTATCCCCAAAATGGTGTGGGTAGCAACTGTTTGTGCCTGATTCATTAATCTTTATATCCATTGAATAATCCCAAGTGCTGCAGACAGGTCAGGGACAGACCTGGACTCATAGCAGTCTCACAGACCATCACGTCTCCCATGTAGAATGTATGTGCAAGTCAGAGGCAGCACAATTCACAGGTGACATCTGGGCTGGGGACTCCTGTGTAGCCTGAGTGGGACTCAAATTTACAGGACATCTGCCAAACAATAGTGAAACTGGGGATTCAGCCTGTTCATCCAGAGGCCACTTACACGGAATGCTGTATGTCAGTCCTCTAATATTAGTGCTGCTAATGGTGCCACTGTGTCATCAGATTGTGTCATGTGCCCATTCCACTAACATCAGTCTTAGATGACCCCTTGACATCAGGCATGTACTGTGCCCATTCTGCTGGACCCAACACGAATTAACCTCTGAAAGCATAAGAACAATATATCTGTGGCAGCACTGTAATAATGGAAATCTGCCCCCAACCCCACTGTTGTATGACAGACTCTACAAACACCATATCATATGGATACCTATATATACCTTATTGTGTGGGGCACTGCAGTTGCAGACCAGAAGTATCTGGAGGACAAATATGTAAAAACCTCTGTTGTATAACTCCTCCTTGACATGCAGTGAACTGCACAATATGGCAATGGAACAGCTAATACTAGCCATATGCATCTCCTAGGGACAATCATGCAGTCTCCAGCAGCTTAACCCCTAATTCTAGGCAATCACTGGGTTTAAATGTCCACTCCTCTAACCTACACAGGGACTCTGAGAACTCCTTCATCTCTATAAACTTTTATAAACTTTTTCTTTGTTAGATGTCCACATCTTGAGGTGGCCATGTCTTTGCCAATGTCCAATGCCTTATTTCTGGTATGCAATTTCATTTTGGTTACCTGTAACCTTCCCTTCTCCCTACCCCTCTCAACGCCATTCCTCACTACCTTTCCAGCTACCCTCCTCTTACTATATGAAAGATAGCAGACTTTTCCCACAAAAAAATTACATCTCCACCAGTTATTCCTTATGGTTACCCTTATGTGGTTTCCACTACTTGGTATTCCCCTTTTCTATTTTTTCTATCTTCCTATTTCCTTCAAATTTATATGATGAGCTGAGTTGGCACTGTGAAGTGCTGGTTCCTCTTGGCCTGTCTACTACTTAGTATATGGCCGTGATGAGGCAAGTCTTTGTCAGCATGAGCTACCATAGTTTCAAGAGTGCTCATGAAGGTTTCCTTTGACATCAGCTGATCTTGCCTAATGCCTGCTCCCATAACATGGCTCCACTAATTTACAATGCACTCCTTTTCACCAGCTAAAAATGCTATTCATGTCTAACCAGCTTTGAGTCACAACATATTATTGGACTCTTGATATCTAGCACTGCACAGCTGTGAAGCATTTGTCTGTGAATCCTTCTCTAAGATTAATCAGCACGTAATTACAGTCTGTCATAGTGGCCTAAGTACAAGCAAAATAATTTGTTACCTATTACCTTAGGTAATGAAAGTAAATGACTTGTGGGCAAGATATTTAAAACTAAAAATTACATTGTTACTCCTTTATATAATAAAGAAAATAAGTTAATACTATGTTTATGAACTTACAGAGATCTGATAAATGAAAACCACGTTGTGACATAGCTATATTTTCTTTTATCTCCACTTTTTTACCTAGATCACTATTAATGTGTTTAAACAGAAGGCACCCTCATGTTTTTATTTAAAAGTAGCTAGACTCAGATTATTTAATTACAGTACCCTGTTATATGCACATAACAAGAAAGGTGAAATTTCAACAAGCATAAGTTAAAACTTAGGAAAAATACATAAGTACATATATTAAATAAAATGTATTTCAACACCACTGTAAATTAGGATGTATGTGAGGCAAGCTGATCTTAAGGCCAGCAAATTAATTACAACTTGAGCTGATAGGCAAACTCAATAAATTTGCTTATGGTTATAATCTCCATTAAAGCTGTCTCACCGGGACATAAAAAAGAAAAAGAAGAAAATCTAACATGACTCTTATGAGGACTGACAGCAGGAAAATTACCATTTTGTGATTATAAACCATTTCTTGTATAGATTGTTTTCTGAGGTATGTGGAGCTTTTCTCCCTAAGCCTCCTCTAAAAACAGGCTTTGCTCACAGTTAACAAATGTAAATAAAATTAAAGTTATGTACTCACCATAACTATGCATCTGTGTTGTCCATTTTCATTCTTCCTAAACGATTGGGTATCGGATCCAACCACTGATCTGACTCGGCTACATACACCAGACTCTTCAGATCCAACTCTTGAGCTCCTACTTCCACCCATAATGCCCCAGTAAACTAGCTATGCATCATATTGAGTTTTCTGCCTTATAAGCCCTCAACATAGTGAAAGAAAGAAATAGCAGAGCTGGGGCTCAAATCTGGAACAAAAAGCTCCACAATACCCATTAGTTCACTCCAGAAGATGAAAAGAAGTGGGAAGGAGTGTGGAATTGAGGAAGAATGAAAATGGACAACACCGATGCATAGTTATGGTGAGTACATACCTTTAATATCTGATATTGTCCTTTTCATCTGTTTCTCAATGATTGGGGCAGAGTCCCCATCTAAGTGAATCTCGGGTGGCCCTCATGGAAGGAAATTCTGGAGTACTGCAGATCCAAAAGCAACTCTGCTTCTGGATGTCAATTCTAGTTTGTAATAAGCAATACAGGTATGAGAATTAGACCAGGTATCTGCTCACAAATGTCATCAATAGAAGTTCTAAACCAAAAGGTGGAAGAGACCATGGACCTAGTAGAATGTGCCTTAGGGGGTTTTGGGGGGTTTGGTAGGGAGAAACCTCACTGAGTGTAAACAAAGGAAATGCAGTCAGTAATAAATTTGGCCAGTGTAGTTTTAGAAACTGGGGATTCCAATCTGTTCTGGAAGGAGACAAAAAGTTGTTCTGACTTCCTGAATTCCTTTGTTCTGTGGAAATAAAAACACAGTTGCCTGTCTAAAAGGTAAAGCATGTAATCTCCTATGTTAGCAAAACTGGGAAAGAAGACAGGCAAGTTTATGGCTTGACTGATATTTGTTTTGGGCTCTACTTTGGGCAAAAAAGATGGATTTGTTCACAAGGTGACCCTGTCTTTGTGAAAAAAAATAAGTTCAAGAGATTTGGAAGAGACAGCTTGAAGTTCAGAAACTCATCATGCAGATGTAATTGCTACCAAAAAGGCTGTTTTCATTGCAACAATTTTAAATCAGACTTAGCTAATGGTTCAAAAGGTTTCTGAGTTAACCCTTGCAGCACGACTGTCAAATACCAGGGGGTGGATGGTCCTTCATTGGAGGTCTAAGTACAAAGGTGCCTTTTAGAAAGGCCTTGCACAACTTTTAAGACGCTAATGGTGAAGTATTTCCCTCAAAGTGAAAATTAGATATCGCTGCTAAATACACTTTGATAATGTAAAAACTAGCACCTTCTTGAAAAATAGATGTGAAAAATTCTAGAACCTCAGATATAGGAGCGATGAAAGGATCAAGTTCCCTTTTAAGAGCCCAAATAGAGAATCTTTTTCCATTTATCTTTGTAGATCTTTCTTGTAAAGGCCTTGTGGGAAGACAGAAGTATCTGTCGGACTGGGGAGGAAAGCCTGGGCCATCTAGCTATCAACGGAATTGGAGAAACCATCCAGTCAATTTGAGGCCTGAATATTAGGATGCACCATCCCACAGGGATGTGAGAAAGTCTGGACTAGGATCCAGTATCCATAGTGGATAAAGAAAAAGAGACCAATGGAAGAGGAGCCCCACTTGGCAAGGCCAAAAAAGAGCAATCAGAATAACTGTGCTCTTCAACTGAAGTGATTTCTGTAAAAAGTTTGAAATCAGAGGTAATGGGGATAAGCATAAAAAAGACTGCAGGGCCAGACATGGACTACAGCTTCTCTCAGTGACTCCCCTTGAGGAGGGATTACAGCAAAGAACCTACTACACTTGCTGTTGTGGGGAGAAGCAAAGAGGTCACAGGTTGACCCCTACGATGGAAAATCCTCTCCACCACTAACTGATCGAGAGACCACTTGTGAGGCTTCAAAAGGGATCTGCTGAGTGTGTCGGCTAAAACTGGGCGTCTATAAACTCCAAACTCTGAACAGGTTGAAGATAAGATTTGCAGGTGTTGATGGAGATGCCTAGAGATTGACATAATTGGAGCAAGTAGTCCCTGGATTGCTCTAGGAGATGCTTGGTTGGGGCAGTGAGGAGCCAGTCATCTAGACATGGAAATGCTTGGAATACCATCAGTTTCAAGTGAGCTGCTACCTCTGCCATACATTTGTTAAACAACCTGGGGGCTGTGGTGAGATCAAAGGGCAGGGCTCTGAACTGGTAGTGACTGGCCCCAAGCTGAAAATACAGAAATTCTTCAAGACTGTCTGTTCATCTTGATGTGATAGTAAGTATCCTGAAGATTGATGGAGCACATCCAATCATCCTTGTGTAAAAATGGCAGAATGGACTGAACCATGACCATTCAGAAATTTGACTTTTCCACAAATCGATTCAGTTTGCTTAGATCTAAAATTGATCTCAGGTCCCCGGTTTTCTTTGGGACTAAAAAGATCCTTGAGTAAGTTTTATATCCTTTGTGGTCTGGTGGGACTTCCTGGATGACCCTTTTGTCTAGCAGCTTTTGAATTTCTTGAGCTGCAGACTCCCCCTGACTGGGTGGGACATCAGGAAGCCTTTTTCTTTTGGTTGGGAGAATCTGGAAGAATGGTATGAAATAAGCCCTGGTTATGATTTTTAGCACCCAAGAATCTTTTGTTAGTGAAGCCCAGGCATTTGGGTGCAACGTCAAGTGATTCCCGATTGCCTCCAGAGGTGGGCAGTCCGGTAACCTTTCAGGAGTAATGAAAGGGTTTATCCGAAAAAAAATCCCAGAAAAAAGAAGTTATGTCTTACCATAATGTTCTATCTGTGTTGTTGATCTTCATTAATCCTTGACTGTCAGGGCTCAGTTCTGAGCTTCGGAACAGACTTGTGCTCGCGCCTTCCAAAAACTCTCAAGCTAAGCTCTACCTACATTGCTCCTCACCAAATTACCTCAGATGAAGTCTGCAAACTATGGTGACAGTCAAGAAATAATAGATAAGAGACCATATCTGTGTCCCTATTATGAAGCCAGTCTTTGGGAATATTCGATCCACCAAAAGTTCTAAGGGCCAGGGAAAGGAGGGAGGTAATGTCAATGATTAGTGAAAATAGACAACACAGATGGAGCATTATGGTAAAACATAACTTCTTTATCTGATGTTGTCAAGCTTTACATAGTCCTCGACTGTGAGATAGAATCCCTAGTTACCTGAATCTTGGGAGGTCTCATGGAAGAATACTCCTGAGAACCATTCTAACAAATGATGCATGTGACCTAGAGATCTGGTCCAGTTTGTAATGCATAATAAAAGTATGAGGAGATGCCCAAGTTGCTGCTGCACAAATATCATCTAAAGAAGCTCTGACTTGAGAAAACTGCAGATGCTGCTATAGCTCTCATTGAATGCACTTTTACAGGACCTGGTGGATGGAGTCCCTTTTTGTTGTAAACAAAGGTGATACAGTCTCCTTAAGCCACTTTGCCAGGGTAACTTTAGATACTGGACTGCCTAAAGAGACTGAAGAAAAGGCAATAAATAGTTGGTCAGATTTTCTAATGTCTTTTGTTCTGTGAAAGTAAAAATACAACTGCCTGTGTACATCAAATAAATATAGACAGTATTCCCCTTTACTGGAAAAATTGGGAAAAAAGACTGGGAGATGTCTGACTGATATTCGACTTAGAAACAACCTTTGGCATTAAGGACGGATTTGTCCAGAGGGAGACCTCTCCTTATGGGAGATCAAATAGGGGGTTTGCAGGACAAGGCTTGTATTTCCGATATCCTCCTGGCAGAAGTGATAGCTATTAAAAATAACAATTTTCAGGACAAGAATTTTAAGTCACAAATTGCTGAAAGTTCAAAAGGGGGAGAAATAAGGGACTGAAGTACCAAATTCAAATCCCATGGTGCAGAGGGTGCTTTATATGTAGGTCTAAGCATTAAAGTTCCTTTCAAAAAGGCTTTACAAAGTTTATGTGACATAAGTGATGAACCACTGAAACCAATATGGAGGTTCGATATGGCAGTAAGATACACCTGAATCGTAGAGGCTGATAAGCCAGACTCATAGAACAAGGCTAAGAAGTCTAAAACTTTGTCAACAGGTGCTGAATATGGATTAGTATTACAGTCTAGCGACCACTTAGTAAACTTTAGCCACTTGTTTTGGTATAATTTTCTAGTTGAAGGTTTGTGGTGGGCTAGAATGATGCACTGGACTGGGGAGGTGAAGGAGGGATGCCTGGCAATTATGGGAAGTGGAGAAGCCATGCAGTGATCTTGAGATGTTGTAGATCTATGATCTCAGATATATGCTGAGGAAGGGTGTAGACCTGAAAGCTTCATTAAATCTTGACGTGTGGTGACTTTCGTGTGTTTTTTGGATTTTGCTGAACTAAGCGTGTTTTAATTGGGAGCAGTAAGGAGCCAGTCATCTAGATATGGAAACACTCAGAATCCTAGCAGTCTAAGATGGGCTGCTACCACTGCCGTGCATTTGGTGAACACTCTGGGGGCTGTGGTGAGACCAAAGGGCAGTGTCCTGAACTGATAGTGACTGGCTCCCAGCCGGGAAGCACAGGAATCTTCTAGACTGCCTGTCCATTTGTATATGGTAATATATATCCTGAAGATCTGTTGAGCACATCCAATCATCTTTTTCCAAGAACAGATGTACAAACTGAACTGAGATCATCCAGAATATGGTTTGTTGAACTGATTTGTTCAACTGGCTGAGATCCAAAATCAGTCACCAGTCCCATTTTCTTTGACACTAAAAAGAATCTTGAGTAAATTCTGGATCTTCTCTGGTCTGGTGGGACTGCCTGGATGACTCTTTTGTCAAGCAGTTTTTGGATTTCTAAGACTGCTGCCTCCCTGTGACTGGGTGGAACATCCTGGATTCTTCTTGGTCTTTTTGCTTCTTCTGAAAGGGGGATGTTGTAACCTCTGCTAATGATTCTCTGCACCCATTTGTCCATTGTTATTTCTAGACAGGCAGATTGATGCAGGGATAATCATCCCCTGACTGCCTCAAGAGGAAGGCAATTGGGCCTCCTCTCAGGAGCACTGATAGGAGTTACCAGGGAAAGAGTTTCTGGAACCCTGATTCTGCAGGCCACCTCTGCCTTTTGAACAGTATCTTCCATTACTACTCCCCCCTCTGCCTCAGGGAAAAGTCATTGCCATGTGAGTCCTGGAAAGCTCCTTGGGTATTTTGAATCATACCCTTCCACTTCTCTGGGTCCTGAAATAAGGCTGTTGAGGAGAGGAAAAACGTATGGCCATGGCAAAAAGGATCTTCCCATGTTTCTCACATCTGGTCAGAGTCTTTATAACTTTGGTGCCAAACAGGGATGATCCGACATATGGAGTGTTGATGAAAGAAGACTTAAACAGCTCCACAATCACACAGTCACATCCCGGCATGTCTCCTGATGGCTAGGCCTGCACCTGCTGGTCTTGTTGTCCCTTTGGAAGCATGAGCAATTAGCTTCATGAATGAACTGGACATTGATTCTAGGGTGGCGAGCTGAGAAGCAACTTGGTCTTGAACTCCTTCAGCTACTGCTCCTGAAAGAGTAGCTGAAAGCAATTTAATCAGATCTCTTTGAAGCCTGGTAAAATGTGCCATATAGTTCAAGGCTCTGAGAGTGAAGGTCGATGAAGTGTGTATGTACTTCCCAAATCTATCCATCATCCTAGACTCTTTGTTAGGATAATAGATAGTAGGACTTTCATCAGCAAGTTCCTTTTTAGTGGCTGCTGCAGCCACCATGGTGTCTACAGGAATAATTTTGGCCTAGTGTTTCACATCTTTAGGGGCAGAGAGAATGCGATCAGGCCTCTTGGGGATTGGCTCAACAGAGTCAGGTATCTTCCAGCTGAGCAAACAACTTAAGGTTGTCAGAGGGCAGAGAAATCCAAGAGGTAGAGGGCTGGGCATGATAAACCTGTAGGTATACCGATTTATTTGAGGAAGGTTGAATGGTAGTCCAACCACCCCTCTGTTTAAGGATTTCTAGGATGTCCCAGAAGGAAACATCTTCAGAGAGTGACTTAGGAAATCTTGCCCTTCACTGAAATCAGTATCTTCTGTGAAGGACTCTTCAGGGGAGTTCAAGTGCTTCCTCTTGCACTTTTTCTTTCGAAGGTACCTCTTTGGTAGGATACTCCTAAGGATTTCTAGGATGTCCCAGAAGGAAACATCTTCAGAGAGTGACTTAGGGGAATCTTCCCCTTTACTGAAATCAGTGTCTTCTGTGAAGGACTCTTCAGGGGAGTTCAAGTGCTTCCTCTTGCACTTTTTCTTCAAAGGTACCTCTTTGGTAGGATACTCCGGAGAGGTTTCAGAAGATGACATAACTCGAAAGGTTTGGTCCTAAAATTTGTGTGCCATGTGTCCCAGGGTAGAGACCAACAGAAGCTCTGGTCGAGGGTATGGACATGATGTTTGGTCCGACAGGGAAGGCATAGACTGTTTGCCTGAAATGGACAAAGCCCTCTCCATAGCTTGGAAGGCAGGTCCCCCCCATAGAAGGACAGAAGTCAGAACCGAAATAGACTCCTTTGGAACCATGGTCCCATCATGCACTGAAGTGGCTGCCCCCGACACAGAAGCCGGGGCCGAGCTTACATATGCTGATGTACTGAGGAGCATGGAAGGCTCAGAATGTACTGAAGTCAAACCCTGCCCCCCAGAATTGACAATGAAGCCCCAACCCTGGGAGGTCCCCGGTTCCAAGGAACCAGAAGAAACCAAGTAACTATTGGTGTCAGAGAATGAGCTCTGGTCAGCACAGAAACAGTTGAATCCAGACAGGTTGGCACCACGGTTTCTAAAATTTCATCTGGAGTCGAAGGAGGAATATGCATAGGGGTAGAAGAAGGTAAGGTTCCAGAGCTAACAAGGCTAGGAATTGTGGATGGAGATAATCCCCTCACCGTCAGGAGCTGGTCCACCAAACTCATAATATCTGACTCTGATAAACTCTTCATGGACCAAACAGAGGAGGCTGACAGAGACCTTGATGGCCATCTCTCCAAAAAGGGACTGGAAGGACAGTCCGCAAATGGATCTATTGAGGAGGTGTAAGTTGTACAGGGTTAAATTATTATCTGTGGGTCATTGGTACCGAGTGATCAGTTGGTACTGAAGAGAGTGTTGTCTGCACCAATACTGGCACTGAAGAGGTTGGTGCTGAGGGCACCAAAGGATGAGAATTTTGCCTCACTGGTGTCAAGGATGCTGTCAGCATAGTGGGAGATTTGGCCATTTTAGAAGGCAGTTTAAAGAAAGTTGTCAGAACCGAGTGACTCCAATTTTAAGGTGTAGAAGATGATGACGAAGAGCAGGAACTGGCTTCCATCTTTGGATCAGACAGTGCCTCTTCAAAATCAGATTTAAGAATTTCTTTCAAGATTAATTTGTTTTTGCAATCTGTCAGGATTCTGGAACTGAACTCATGACAGATCACACAGTCTTCCTGTAGATGGACTGCACCGAGAGAATACAAACAAAGAGTGTGTCCATCTGATTTAGGCATCTTTCTGTCACACATTTGGCACCTCTTGAAGCCAGAGGTACCTTTAGAGGATTTGTCAGCCATAATTTAAAAGCTAAGGTCACCTTATACACACACACACACACACACACACACACACACACACACACACACATAGACTGAAGTATAGGAAAGAGTAAATTTTTTTTAAGTGTATCAGAGAAAGGAAAAGAAGGAAACTACCAACAATGGTATGAAAAGTTATCCGAAGGTAAACGGGGAGAAAGTACCAACAATGGTACTTGAGACTACCCAACAGTAAGGGGAGAGAAAAACACACTCACACACATGCTAAAAGATATCTAGAGGAGCAAGGTAGTATAGACAGGGATAAAAGTAAAATTTAGAGATAGGATAAGGAAGGAAAACTGACTTAGAGTTGGAAGAAAATGCTAATGCTCGAGTGATTGGATAGAATGTGTGTGGCACTACAAAGCGGCAAATGAGATCTGGAGAAATTTGGTGAGGAGCATTGTGGGTAGAGCTTAGCTTGAGAGTTTTTGGAAGGCACAAGCTAGAATAACAGCCGAGTTATTTCTGTGGCTTGGAACTGAGCCCCCACAGTCAAGGATTATGTGAAGATTGACATCACATCCCTGGTTTTGCAGGTCTCCTCTACCACTAGGACAGGGTCTTGCATTTGAACTCCCCTCTCTGCCTCTGGAGGAGATACCTCCATATACATCATGGAAAAATCCCTTAGACTTATGGAACCACATTTTCTTGCTTCCTCTTCGATTCCTGGAAAAAGATTGTTGAGGAGTAGAAAAGTGTATCCCTACAGCAGACGGTGTTTTTCCATCCTGTTCACTCCGGGAAAGCATTTCCTCTAGAGTAGGGCCAAACAAAGACATTCCATCAAAGAAAGCACTGAGGAAAGAATACTTAAAAGGCTTTGCAGAGATGCATAAATGCTTCCAGGCATGTCTGCTAATGGCTATGCCTGAATCAGATGCCAGTGGGGTATGATCTGCAGCATGGGATAGTAGCCTCATGGATGCATTACAGATGGATAAGAGAACGGCCAGTTGTGAAGAGGATCTCTAGTAGTCCTCCCTGGGCATGGACTCAGACAGGGATTTGGAGAGGTCTTTAGTCAAGTCCCACTGTAGTCTTTTGAAGTGTGAAAAATACATCAGGGACCTCAAGACAAAGGTCAATGAAGCAAAAATGTACTTTCCAAATCTGACCAACTACCTGGACTTTCTGTTAGGGGGATGGACTGAAGAACTCTGTTCTGCTAGCCTCTTCTTCATGTGGCTATCTCCACAACCATAGCATCAACAGAAACTCCCTTGCTCTAGTATAATCTATCTTTCAGTGGTGCCAAGAATTTATCTGGATGGTGGGGGATGGGCTCTACAGTATCTGATCCCTTCCATGCCTGGAGACAGATTAGATCAATAAGCTCATCTGTCAGGGGACTCACTCAAAACATAGATGGGCTGGACCAGAAGCTTCCAGAAATACTGACTCTTCTGGGGAGCGGGTACCCGAGGACAATCCACCTTTCTGTTTCAGAATTTCTAGGATGTCTCTGAAGGAGACATCAACTAGTGGAGATCTGGGGGGACCCTCCCCTTCATCAAAATCAGCAACATCAGTGAGAGATTTCACAGGGGAATTTATGCGTCTCCTTTTACATGCTCTCTTTCTGGGAACCTCTTCAGTGGGATGGGCTGGAGAGGTAGCCAAAGAGAGGAGAAGTTCCTCGATGGCGACTGTCTGGATGCTTGATGGTACCAGCTGTCCCTGTGAAATATGCCTGAGAGAATCAGAGCTCAGACCAGGAGGAGGAACAGTTGTAGGATGCAAAGAGGAGAGAGTAGTCAAATTTCTCAGTTAAGAAAACCCTCTCTACTAACTTGAAGGCAGAAGGACTAGCAGAAGCTGTGGCTGGCTGCACCATAGCTGAATCCCCTGATGCTACCACTCCTCAACTTTGCCTAGATCCATGCCTCGAAGAGGAAGTCGAACCCAAGCTGTCCAACACAGGAGCTCCAAGGGGCAAGGGTGGCTCCAACAACATTGGAGTGGAACCTATCCCCCCCCCCCAGATCTGGTGCTGATACTTTGGCTCTGAGACACAGCCCGATCCAAAGGAATCAGAGTGGAACCAGTCAGGGAGGTCATCAAGTTGAAGATCTGTCCATCTTCAGATCTAACAAAGACACTCTCGGGGCTTTTGGATTTCAGGGCTCCAAAACCGAGGGTCAAAACAGAGGAGGAGCGATCACTGCATGAGAAGTGAAAGGGATGCTTACAGATCCAGTGGAAGACAGAGCCGGTATAACTTCCATCTGAATCTGATCTCCGAGGAATTTCTTCATCATCCTGTCTACCTCATCTTCTGAAAGACTTCTGAAGGACCTACTGGAAGAAGTAGTGGATTGGGCCTAGGACTCTTTCCTAGGAGTCCCCTGAAGAAAGGGGGAATGCAGCAGAGAATAAATAGGTTCTATGGTGAACTCTGGTGAGTGGGTTTGAGGAGACTTAGCTTGAAGAGCAGTCCAAGGGTGTGGGATCAGAGTGCTTCTGGCTCGGATCCATAAAGGTCAGATCCCATATTTTTGAAATCTTCTGTGGAGGCTGCAAACAAGAAAAAGAAGTAGCAGCAGCCTTTGGAGAGTGGTTGTGGGACCTCTTGCATGAATCCTTCACCTCCAAGGAACCTTTGGTTGATTTAGTGGGGGTTTGAGCCCCTGAATAAAAGAAGGAAGGTGGCACAACCCTTTTAGAACCAACTTAATTCCTCAATCACTAAGTACCCTAGAGTTAAAAGAGGCACAAATGAAGCAGTCAGTGTTAAGGTGTGATGCTACAAGACAGAAGACACACTCCCTGTGGGCACTGGAGTAGAGGATCTTATGCTCACAGGAAGTGCATTTTTTGAAGCCTGACGGTTTCTCAGCCATCCTAAATAAATAACAAGAACTGATATAGGAACTGAAAGGCAGAAATAAATTTTTTTTAAATAAAGATTATAGCAACAGTTGTGAGGAAAAATCTATCTAAAATTAGCAGGGGAAAAAAAAACAGCCAAAAGAGCTCTCAGAGAAGGATCCACGTCTGTAGCGTTAAGGCAGCAACAGAGTTCTGAGGTAGAGCTAGTTGACTGGGACATTATGGGTAGAGGGAGGAGCTCATGAGTTGGACAAGAGAGTCTGGAGTATGCGGCTGAGTTGGATCAGAGGCTAGATCTGATACCCAATAGTTGAGGAATTAATGAAAAAGACATCATCATATTAAATAAAATAAATAAGTGGTCTGCCAGATGAAGACAAAGCAGGTGTGGACCGAGAAATCTTAAAATGTCTGCATTTAGTAAAATCCAGGACCAATGTGCCTTGTGTTATGGCTCATCAAGCCAGGGCAACCCTAGAGAAATGGCCTGAGAAAGGCAGTCCATAAGTCAATTTAGGACTGCTGTGTGGCAAGCAATCTTTCTCAGTGAATTAGTATCTGACACTATGGGGGTGGGGGCAAGAAAATCTGGTACTTGCTGGCATTCATTGGTACCTAGAAGGCCTTTTTCTTCTGTAGCCTAATTTGAAATTTGACAGCACAGGAGGAAGGAAGAGGCTCTCCAGAGGAGACAGGACTTTACCCCTCTTCTGGACTTTCCCACTGAACTACTACAACAGCTTTGGAAAGAATATCAGATCAATTAAGAAAGGCAGTCTGGATAGTGTGGCATGGAACAACTCATCACTGAAGATAAAAAAGCCTAATTCAGGCCCCTGTGCATAAGACGGTGCCCAGTCCCATAGTCCTAGCACAAAACTCCACAGGCTTGAAGAAACAGAGAGTTTCATGGAAGCTCAGAGATGCCACAATATTTAGATCTGAAGAAGTCAATGATAAAAGCTCATCTGAATTGTTTTCCTTGCTGTGCTAGATGTTTTATAATAAAATGTGTGGACTTCTAGAGTCTTGTGGATTGCTTGTGTTTACATCAGTTAAATGTGGGTTCATAGTCAATTAAGTGACTGTGGGGATGCATTTAAAACTATCTGTGGTTTGCATAGACCAACAAATCGTACTTATAATCTAGAACCAACAGATTGTACTTACGATCTAGAACTTGAGTATATATAAGTATTTGAATATTCTGACAATTATATTAATGGTTGCAATGGGTCCATAGTCCAGGGGGACGTGAGAGTGGACACCTTTGAAAAAGGATGACAGCAGCACACTTAAAGCATGAAGGGATGCTCCTTGTTGCGACTGACCACCTAAAAGTGTAGGTTAATGACTAAGATAATTGTGGCCACCAAATGGAGGAAGGAAATAGAAAGAAAGACAGTCATAGAGATATCCTCTACTGACAGCTTCAGAAGGAGTTTAAAAGTTTAATTCGCTTTACCTTTCTGAAGTGGAAGGTCAGAAGCAAACCAGGAAGGGAATCTTAGTCTTAACTGAGATACTGGTTGCAAAGTGTGGGGAGGGGGGGGTGGACTTCTTGAGCTGCCAGAGTTGTTATAAAGTTCTTAATATCACTGACCAGCTGGTATGAAGGACTTCTTCATATAGTTTGTGACTCCTCTCAAAAGAACATTGTTGTTTTGTTTAAGACAGAACATTTTTTGTTATAAATGACAACCAGAGCTAATAAAATCAAATCATTACCAACAGTGGAAATTGCTGGATCTACTTGGTCTCAATTAAGCCAAAACCAAATCTAGGTACTTTCTGAATACTCTTGGAGCTATGGAAAGGCCAAGCAGCAAAGAAGAAATTTGGATATGAAACCAGTCCAGTTGGAAATTCAAGTTGCAGACATTGATATGTGAAGAGCAAACAGGACTGTGCAAATAAGTAGTTCCAATATCCAAAATAGTTACCCAAGCTTCATGGTCTATGAGATACAGCCAATTCTTTAATGGAAGCACCTTTTATGTACAAAATAGTCAAAGAAGCTTGATGTTTTTCAGGATGCAGCCAGTTCTTTTAAAGAACACATTCAGAACTTATTCTTAGCCCTGAATAAACAAAACTAGTTTTGACAGATATAGTACAAGTCTTTGACTGCCTCTGGCACTGGAAAAGAAATAAGTTCCTTTTTAGTTTTCTACTATGTATGATGTGCTTTTTTCTGGAGTAAAAAAATGCTAATTCAAGAACTGTGCTCCTTCTGCTGTGGTATCTATTGGCTTGACAATGGTACTAGTGTCTAAGAAAGTTGCATAGAAAGGAAGTGCAGTTGTGTACGAAATTACCACAACAGCAGATGTTCAAACAGATCACTGCTGCACTAATGCTAATGTTCAGATAGAGATATCCTCTACTGACAGCTTCAGAAGGAGTTTAAAAGTTTAATTCGCTTTACCTTTCTGAAGTGGAAGGTCAGAAGCAAACCAGGAAGGGAATCTCCGTCTTAACTGAGATACTGGTTGCAAAGTGTGGGGAGGGGGGGGTGGACTTCTTGAGCTGCCAGAGTTGTTATAAAGTCCTTAATATCACTTACCAGCTGGTATGAAGGACTTCTTCATATAGTTTGTGACTCCTCCCAAAAGAACATTGTTGTTTTGTTTAAGACAGAACATTTGTTGTTATAAATGACAACCAGAGCTAATAAAATCAAACCATTACCAACAGTGAAAATTGCTGGATCTACTTGGTCTCAATTAAGCCAAAACCAAATCTAGGTACTTTCTGAATACTCTTGGAGCTATGGAAAGGCCAAGCAGCAAAGAAGAAATTTGGATGTGAAACCAGTCCAGTTGGAAATTCAAGTTACAGACATTGATATGTGAAGAGCAAACAGGACTGTGTAAATAAGTAGTTCCAATATCCAAAATAGTTACCCAAGCTTCATGGTCTATGAGATACAGCCAATTCTTTAATGGAAGCACTTTTTTGTACAAAATAGTCAAAGATGCTTGATATTTTTCAGGATGCAGCCAGTTCTTTTAAAGGACACATTCAGAACTTATTCTTAGCCCTGAATAAACAAAACTAGTTTTGACAGATTTAGTACAAGTCTTTGACTGCCTCTGGCACTGGAAAAGAAATAAGTTCCTTTTTAGTTTTCTACTATGTACGATGTGCTTTTTTCTGGAGTAAAAAAATGCTAATTCAAGAACTGTGCTCCTTCTGCTGTGGTATCTATTGGTTGACAATGGTACTAGTGTCTAAGAAAGTTGCATAGAAAGGAAGTGCAGTTGTGTACGAACTTACCACAACAGCAGATATTCAAACAGATCACCGTTGCACTAATGCTAACTGATGTGATACATCTTGGCAATGATACCATACACCTGACCAAGTTATAAAAGCTTAGGCACTTCTTTCTCATATGCCATACATATGACCTAAGGCCTATGGACAAGAGTTAGTCTTGGAACTTAAGAGACATATAGGTACAAAAATCCTCAGAAGATTCTTGCCCCATGAAAAAAGACTAAGGCTAAAGCTCTAAGATGGAAGACTCAGGCAAGAAAAGAAAAATGGAGTAATGGAGAGGAAGAAGGATTCCACCTTGGCCTACGACAGTAAAGGAGAGAAACACTCTGAAATAAGGAGCATGTTGGGAGGGTGCATGAAAGATAGATGTGGAATCAAGATCCTCGATAAGAGCACCAGAAGAAGTTACAGCTTTAGCAGAATGTGATTTAATGTGACCTTGGAAGGACTTGCCACGAAAGTAATAAAAGAATGAAGCAGCAAGGGAACTCCACCTCTACTCATAATGCCCCAACTCAACTAGTTATACCTCAGATCTCATTTGCCACCATAATGCTACAGATGGGGATCCTTCTCTGAGAGCTCTTTTGGATGATTTTCTGCTAATTGTAAGTAGATTTTTCCTCATAACTTTCCTATGATCTTTAATATCACCCAACTCCCTCCCCTAGTTGTTAACTTTTGGATAATCTTTAGTGATTTCCTGTCTACATTTGGTAGCTTTTGGTACCACTGTTGGTGCTCGTTTGTGTCACTTTTTCCTTTCTACCATTCTAGAGAGTATTCTTCTCCTATTATTGCTGGTAGTTAAAAACAAAAAAGAAAAAACTTTCTTTCCACCTTTCATTTTCTACATCTGTTATTGTTATTTTGCAGGCTGGCTGAGAAAATGGCAGGCTTTAAAAATTGTGCATCCTGTGGGCATAAGATCCTTAACTCCGATGCCCACAAGGAGTGTGCCTACTGACAGAGCATCACACCTTAACACGGACTCTCCATTTGTGCCGCTTTTAACTCTAGGGCACTTACTGATTAAAAAAATAAGTTGGGTTTAAAAGGGTTGCTCCCACCTTCCTCCTCTTCTTCAGGAGCACAACTTCCCCACTAAATCACCCAAAGCTTCCTTGGAGGTGAAGGTCTCATGCAAGTGGTACCCCAACCACTCTCCGAAGGCTGCTACTTCTTCACACAAGCACTAAACATATATTTCTAGCCCTGAAAAACACTTCCCGATGCTTAAAAATAACGCCTTTAAGAAAAATATCTAAAGCAATGAAGGTAAGTTGTCACATAGTGTACACAAGCACCAAAACACTCAAACATGGAAGTACATAAAAACACTTTCCAGTGTTTCACATTTAAATCTTTCTACTTCAGTTAAATGCCTCAAGAGAAATACATTCTTCACACACAAAAATAGCCCTAGTGTTCAATAATAATCCCGGTTCTAAAAGTAACAGTTTCTGTCAAAAAAACTTCTGATATTAATAAAAATTGTAGGCATTCTTCAGAAAATAAAAAATACATCAAAATATTTAAAAATGGAACAGTTCCCCTATTTGGACTTATCTACTAGAAATTAAGCCTGTTGTTAATTGCTGCTCTTGTGAAACCTCAGAGCTGCATTCCCCTGCAGCGGCAAAAAAGCACTGAAGTTGTATATACTCTGATTCCTAATTTCTCTCCAAGGGGATAGCCAATCAGCAGACAGGCTGCAGATGTGGTATGGAGCCAGAGCTGTTTGAAGACTGGTCAGTTGTTGTATCCTCGTCAGGACACAACTCAAATAGTCAAAGGCTACTGTAACAGTGAGAATGATGAATATTAGCTCTTTCTTCACAAAATCAGGACACAACCCAAATAGCCAAAGGCTACTATAACAGTGAGAATGATGGAAATTAGTTCTTTCTTCACAAAGAACAAGAGAATAATTAGGAAGGAAAGCAGATGGTCGTGTTCTGCTCAAATTATTTTCAGATACCACTGATTTTTCTTCATGTAGAGTCTGGAAAAAGGAATAATTTGGATTGTGGATACCATGTATCCAAGAACTCTCAGAATTTCCCTTACAGATGTCTTGGATAAATACGTCAGAAATAGAAAAAAAAGCCCATCAAGAATTGGATGTTTTTTCCAGAGGAAGAAAAACCATCATGCTGAATACACTGAGAAGATAATGCTGGAATAGCACAGACTATATAGAATGCAGATTGGATTTGTTAATTTCAAAACAGTGTAAGAAACTTCTCTGTGTGGAAGATTTTCAGTCCATATATCTCTAATTAATCACTGTATATTAATCAGATCTGACAATAGTAGTAGAAGTAGCGAATTTAAAATTGTCAAGTCAAAAAAAAAAAAAAATATATATATATATATATATATATATATATATATATAAAATTGTACAGAATTACTAAGTATTCAAAAGTAATCCAAGAAAGGCAGGCAGTATGTTTCCAGTTGAAAATTCTTTATTAAATACACAGACAAGCGATCCAAGTAAAACAAATATAGAGTAACAGTTTCCTCACAAGCTTTCTAACTATATATATACTTTTTATCTGGCAAGGGAGTGGTTTATTGTGCTGTAAAACTTTTAGTTATGTACTCACCATAACTTCAGATGTTTGGGATCCATCTCGCCTACATTCTGAATGATGGGTTCGGAGCCGATCCCTCGGCTCCGACTCGGCACGCTTATGCCAAAGAGCGAAGTCTCTTATTGGCTGAGCTTACTATATCCCAGGATGCACCACTACCAGTCCCCCAGATCTAGTTTGCCGCCATACATGCACACACGCATACCCTGCTTATATAACATCGTCCAGATGAAACAAGATAAAAACAGTTGAACTCAAAACCGCTCAATCTCTTCTGATCTGCAAGGCAGGGAAGGAGGGTGGGTATCAGGAATGTGAGATGGATCCCAAACATCTGGAAGTTATGGTGAGTACATAACTAAAAGATGTTATGTGATCCTATCTCGCCTACATTCTGAATGATGGGACAGCGTCCCTAGCACCTGAATCCTGGGTGGCTCACTGGAAAACACTCCTGAGTACCGTGGAACCAAAATGATGCTCGTCCTTTAGATGCCACATCCAATTTGTAGTGGGAAATGAAAGTGTGCAGGTTGGACCAAGTAGCCTAGCACAAATTTCGAAATAGCGAGCTTGGAATGAAAGGCTATAGAAGTAGCCATAGCTCTAGTAGAATGAGCTTTGATAGATGATGTAAGATGTTTATTCAAGAAGAATAGGCCTGAGTTATGCAATCTCTGATCCATTTTGAGATTGTAGCTTTTGTGATGGTTTGACCCAATTTATTATCTGAGAAGGACACAAACAACTGGTCTGACTTACGAAGTTGCTGAGTCCTGTCTAAATAGAGCGTAATTGCCTGTGAACATCCAATTTATGGAGAGTGTATTCTGCTTCATTAGAGAATTTTGGAAAGAAAACTGGTAGTTCTAGAGATTGTTGAAGACAGAAACTAGAGCAGACCTTTGGGACAAAGGATGGATTAGGCCTAGTGATACTCTATCCTTGTGGAAAATCAAGTACGGTGGTTTAATAGACAGGGCTTGAAGCTCTGAGACTCTCCTTGCAGAAGTAATAGCCACTAAGAATGCCGCTTTCCAAGACAGATATTTTAATTCGCATGTAGCAGCCGGTTCAAAAGGGGAGATGTTAATGCAAGTACCAAGTCAAGATCCCACGGAGGTGCAGGATGAAAAACTGGTGGTCTTAACAGACTCGCACCTTTAATGAACGTTTTGCATAGTCTGTTGCTCATCAAAGGAGGATCCGTGGATTCATGGAATTTAGAGATAGCAGCTAGTTGAACTTTAATAGTTGAGACAGAAGATCCCTGATTAAACAGGGATGTTAAGAATTTCAAAACCTCTGGGACAGGAGCAGTGATAGGGTCTAAGCCCTTGAGTTGAGCTCCAGATAGCAAACCTCTTCCACTTACTGAGGTACAATTTGTTAGTGGTGGGTTTGTGGGCGAAGATAAAATGTGAACTACTTCCGGGTCTAGTGTGTGACTTCTAACTAAGGTTGGAAGTGGAGGAGCCAAGCTGTCAATTTTAGAGATTGAAGGACTGATGCCAATGTCCCGACTGATGGATTAGCAATCCGGGATCAGGTCTAAAGTCCACGGATCGCCCACTGCATGCTTTTTCAGGTAAGGAAACCATATCTGACGAGGCCAGTATGGGGCAATCAGAATCATTGAAGACCCTAGTTGAGAAGCTTTTGAATAACTTTGGGAAGGAGTGGAATTGGAGGAAAGGCATAAAGTAGTCCTGTTGGCCAAGGTTGTGCTAGAGCATCCATGGCTGGTACTTCCTGATGTGGAATCAAGGAGAAGAACCTTCGCACTTGGTGTTTTGTGGAGTTGCAAATAGGTCGCAGCACGGCGTCCCCATCTCTTGAAAACCTGGGCTGCTACTGTGCGGTTTAGAGACCATTCGTGAGGAGAGAGAATTGTCCTGCTTAATTTGTCCGCCAATACATTTGACTTTCCCGGGATGTGGGTCGCTACCAAGAAGCGGTTGGTAGCTACAGCCCATTCCCACACTCTCATGGCCTCTCTGCAAACGAGATACCATCTGGTCCCTCCTTGTTTGTTCAGATACCAAACCACCGACATGTTGTCTGTGTGGATGGCGATGATGCCCTGAGGAAGAAACTTGTGTAAGGCCTGTAGGGATAGAAGTACAGCCCTCATCTCCAACACGTTGATGTGGAGAGGAGCTTCTTCAAAGCCAAGAGCCTGAACTAGCCTGCCCAGACAATGCCCCCCACCCTATCTGGGAGGCATCTGTCGTCAGGGTAACCACCGGAGGGGGAGAACAAAGGGTTTTCTCTGATCCAAGTTGGATGTCTGAAGCCACCAGCGAAGGTCCCTTTGCATATGTCCGTAATCATGATGTGATGATTGAGGGGAAGATCCTGAAAGGACCATTGAGTTGACAAGAGCCACTGAAGAATCCTCATGTGTAATCTTGCTAGAGGAACTAAAAGAACCGTGGCAGACATTGAGCCTAAGACCTGTAGGACCATCCTGGCTGGGGCTTTGGATCTCGAGATCAGAGCTTGAACTTGGCCCTGTAAAGTTCGGATCCTTCGACAGGAAGAAAGACGCGCATCAATCTTGAGTCTATCTCTGCTCCTATAAACTTTATGCGTTGAGAGGGCAGCAAGACAGACTTTGACCAATTGAATGTAATCCTAGGGAAACACCCAGGGAGATGGTGGCTTTGAGGTTGTGCATAATTAGATGCCTGGTGGTGGCAGTCAGGAGCCAGTCGTCGAGATAGGAAACACTTGGAATCCAAGACTTCTCAGGTGAGCCGTCACTACTGCCAAACACTTGGTGAACACCCTGGGGGCTGTGGTGAGACCAAAGGGCAGAGCACAAAATTGGTAATGACTGACTCCCAGGCTGAAGCGCGGAGATACCTTCTGGACGCCTGATGTATCGGAATGTGATAATAGGCATCCTTGAGGTCTATGGAGCATCCAAACATCCTTCTCCAACAACGGGAGAATGGATTGTAACGTGACCATTCGGAATCTGGATTTCGTGACGGATTAGTTCAGTCTGCTGAGATCCAATATTGGTCTCAGGTCCCCTGTCTTTTGGCACTAAAAAGAACCTGGAGTAATTTCCTGATCCGATCTGGTCTGTGGGGACCGGTTGGATGACTCCTTTTCTAGCAGCTTTAAAGCTTCTGCGGCTGCTATTTCCCTTTGACTGGGTGGTGGGTCCGGATTCTCTTGGACGGAGGGGGTGAGTCTTTGAATGGGATGGTGTAACCTCCGCAATGATCCGAAGCACCCATCTGTCCTGAGTGATTGACTCCCAGGCTTTTTAGGTGCTTGGCACGACACCCGACTGGCTCCGGAGCAGCACAGCCGGGCAATCCCTCATGTCGTGTGGGAGGCTGAAGAGCCACGAAAGGACTCGCGGTCTCCAGAATTCGCGGTCCCTCTGCCGCCTCTGGGACGGCGTCTCCTGAAAAATTTCCCGCCCTCTGCCTCTGGACGGGAATCTTCCTACTGTTGGGAGAAAAACTTGCGAGATTTTCGAACCACATTTTCCTCCTTTGGCCTTGGGGTAAGGCCGAAAGGGAGTGGAATAACGGGCCCCTACGGCAGATAGCTTTTCCCTCTTGCTCACAGCGGTAAGGTGTCTTTCACCTTGGATCCAAACAATGAGGACCCATCAAAGGGAGCGTTGGCGAAGGAAGACTTGAAGGCCTCCGCAAACTGACACAAGCGGAGCCAGGCTTGTTCACGTGAGAGCCACGCCTGTGCCTGCCGCTCTACCCGCCCGCCGCATAGGAAATGAGCCTCATGGACGAAGAAATTGACGTAAGGATAGCCAACTGAGAGCTAACCCACTGGGCTAGCTGCTCAGGTAGGTTACCCGAGAGGAATCTGACAACTCCTTGACCAGATCCTCTGAAGCCTGGTAAAATGTGCCAAGTAATTCAGAGACCTTAAGGTAAAGGCCGCTGAAGTCAGGGTGCGCTTCCCGCACCTATCCATACTCCTAGACTCCTTATTAGGAGGATGGATAGACGTTGAAGCCTCTGCCACGTCCTGTTGTGTAGCAGATGCCACCACCATGGCATCTACAGCCACGCCTTTAGTAAGGAACTCCTTCTCGGGGAGCAGATAAAAATTTATTTGGACGAGAAGGGACTGGTTCCACGGTATCTGGATGTTCCCACGCCTTCGACAAACTAAATCCAGAAGCTCGTCAAGGGCGGAGACACCCAGGAGGCGGAGGGCTGAGCCCCAAAGGCCTTGAGGAGCACTGATTCGTCAGCAGAGGGGTTTGGATATCCAGCCGCCTCGTTGTTTGAGGATCTCTAAGATGTCTGCAAATGAGACATCATCCGAGGACGACTGGGACCCCTCCGCATCATCCATATCAGTGTCCGATGTAATAGACTGGGGAGTCCACGTGCTTCCTCTTGCACGATCTCTTCCTTGGGGTTCCTCTGAAGACAACTCGAAGAACCCTCAGGAGGAAGGAACCCCACTGGGGTAACCTCAGGCCTCGCTCCGCTGGTTACGGACAGGGGAACTGCCAAAGACCCAGTCTCCACGCCCAGAGAAGGTGCTGGTAAACCGGAGAGATGGCGAAGAGGACTTGGCCAAGGCACTCCTCATGGCCCTGGCCGGACCCCAGAATCCTGGGAGTGTCCGGTCTCGAGCCATGATAGTCGACGGAAGTCCCGCAGCAAGCACCGAGGGAGGCTCGGAACCGAAAGCATAGGTCCCAAACATCACCCTCGGGTCCAGCCGAAGAAGTCCGTACCAAACTCGGACCCGAGGCCGGGTTGGAGTAAGGGTCGGAGCCGACCCTGAGATCTCCACCGGCTCCAACAGCACCTGCTCGGCGGAGCCAAGCAGTCGGAGGAGGAATGGCAATGGGGTGGGCCATAGTCATCGGCTCAAGCCAACTGGGTCGGAGCCGAAACAAATTTTTGGAAGACTGGGGACTGGAACAGTCTTTGGAGCACCCTGTCTATATCAGAATCCGACATCCTCAAGACCGAGAGGAAACAGAACGGGTTAGAAGGCCTCTCCATCGCCCCAAGGGACTAGGGGACCGGCTCGGCGACTCGGGATGAGAATCGGCGCCGAGGGAATACTCACACCAGATTCCATCGGTGCCGAGGTAGACTTCGCCGAGGAGGAAAGTGTCTGAGCGGCGACCCTTGTCGGCTCCAAGAGCAGTGGAGCCGGCGAAGGTGACCCGCCTCGATGCCGCAGCCATCGGCTCGAAGCCAGAGGAGTCGATACTGGTGGCATCGAGGCAGACCGTTCAACCTCGGCTCCAAGTCTTTGGAGCCAAGGAGAGGCCTGCCTAAGTTTCTTGGTCGTCGGATCCGACGGACTGGTCGAACCAAGCCCTTTTCTTTTGGTCGGAGCAGGAGAGGATGCCAAGGCTTCTTCAAAGAGGGTTTAATTAACCCTTAAGAATCAATTTATTTTTCCTCTCCTGGAGGACCCTTGAGGAAAAAGCGTGACATACGCTGCATGACTCCTGCAAGTGCTTTGCCCCTAGACAATATACACAGAGCAAATGATCGTCAGTAATAGACATCTTAAAACCACATTTAACATTTTTAAACCCGAAGGCCTAGGGGTTTGAGACATGATGTTCAACAATTCTTTGACAGGAATTCAAACAACTATAGATTTGCTTGTGATAAATCTAAGCTTATAGTTAAAGTTTAACACAAACACTAGCTTTAAATGACAGGGAACTCTCAACTACTGTAGACTAGAGACCCTGAAAGGTTTTCAAAGGTTGACCGTCTGGGAAGGCCCTGGATGAGGGCAAAACAAACTCAACCCAATCACACACAACAATCTTCACAATCAAACACAAAGAAGCGATAGTCGTAAAACAGCTTTTGTGACCAAAAACAGCAAAAACTGACAGAAAAGTAGTTAATAAAGCTACTCAGCCCAGCCAGCTCGAGACCACGTCTTCAAGAGGGAAGCGCAAAGCGAGATCTGGGGGACTGGTAGTGGTGCATCCTGGGATATAGTAAGCTCAGCCAATAAGAGACTTCGCTCTTTGGCATAAGCGTGCCGAGTCGGAGCCGAGGGATCGGCTCCGAACCCATCATTCAGAATGTAGGCGAGATAGGATCACATAACATCAGTGTTATTGGTATACATGTTAAATTCACATCCCTTCCCCCATCAGTGTGACATTTGAGCTGGTCCTGCCCTACGTAGTAGCTGTCATAATAATATAACCCTCATGTACTTTAAATAAATTTTATAATGATGTGGTACTTCTTATTTAACCAGATTATTAAGTAGATTATTAAATCTGTGATTTTATCCAAGACAATATACTACATGACTGGAAATATATCAACCTTAGTCCATTTGGCAATCAAAAAAAAAAAAAAATATATATATATATATATATATATATATATATATAGATATATATATATATACATATACCCTTTGCATGTAAAAAATCAATTGTAAAAATCATATTCTATTTTCATAACCTATTGTTAACAAAGATCACATCCGTCCTTCTAGACTTCTTCAGGTCTGTGTACAAGAACCCTAAAAACTATCTATAAAAAATATTGTATAATTAGTTAGTATTGCTATTACACATCATTTTGAATAAAGTGGAAAAAAGAGAACAAGAAAAAAAAAAAATAATAAGAAAAAATGTATGATGATGGAAACAAAATATTCACTTAAATTGTTAATTTCAGATTTGTTAATTTCAAGAGTACACACCAGGCTGAGAAAAATTATAGTGAGCTACAAATCCTGAAGAATCCTTTATAGTGAAGTGGTCTGAATGTGGAAGTCATCCAAAAAGGAATAGATGTAAATACACGGGAGTCTATGGAATGCTATGGCAAGGTCTAGATACCCTCAATACTGTTAATGCAGTGGAAAGCCGAAAAGGCAAAGTAGCAAACAAAGTGATATCCCAAAACACAGAATCTCAAATGCTTTTTGCAGTCTTGATAAACAGGGATAAGAAAAGTAAAAATCCTCTGGATTCAAAGTAACCATTTCAGCTCTGGGAAACATCACAAGGAAAAGAGTATGGAGTGCTAACATAAATTCTGGACCTCTTAAAATATGTTCTGAATAAATAAGTGCAGAGTTGGTCTCCAAGCCTCTACTTTTCTTGGAACAAGGAAATCTTAGAAAATAATCATTTTCCTCTTAAGTGGTGAGGGACAGGTTATATTACTCTCTAACTGAAGATGAAAAAAGTTGAAAATGACTATGAATACCAGATGTTACTGGTTGGTAGGGACCCAAGGAATTCCAGGAGGAGTTGGAAGGATTTCCCATGAATTCTGTACCCATTTTCAATTATATCCATTTCCCCAGAGTCAGTTGTTATTGTTCTGCAAAGAGAAAGCAAAAGGAAAGGTTGCTGGAAAGGTTGGAAGATGGACGGCCAAGCTGGGGAAGGGGAAGATGAGAGTCAATAATTAGAACCTTTGAACAAGAAGGATCCTTTGTACCCTTTAAAGTGACGGTTATGAAACACGCCAAGACAATGAGAGCACTGATGAACCAAATATGAAAAACACAATCCGAACAGGCTGAAGAAGTATTTATTCCAAGTCAAGTTGCAGAAAAATAAAATGCAATACTTACTCACAATGCAAATGAACAATTGTGAACAGTTGTGATAAGCACTTTCGTTTGGCTGTGCAAACAAGAGTATCGTCATTTCCTGCCATTTAAATAACACAAATCTCAATGATACGATACATTGTAGCTGTTGGTCCCATTCCAAATTCTTAAAGTGATATGATACATTATAGCTATAGGTCCGTACTAAATTCTTTAGCATAACCAACCTCTAAAAACAGACAATTCATAAGCAGAAAAGTAAAATGAATTAAGAATAAAAAAACCTAAGAGCATTAAGAAACATTTTGTGTAGTACATTCACATCTATAAAAAATGTATATATGTAAACAGCACAGGTACGTATATTCTCCTTATACATACATATATATATATATATATATATATATATATATTTTTTTTACACATTTTTTTTTTACAAAATACACAAATGCGGTAAGTGTAAATATTGTTGTTATGTTTTAGAAACTACTTTTGTAAACATCAATGGAGTTGATCTCAGAATCAACGGGAGATTCAATTGTAACACTGAAAAAATTGTATACTGTGCTATATGTACCATTTGTTCCACTTTCTATATAGGAAAAACTGAAAGGAAATTGAAGGATCGTATGGGTGAACATGTTTGAGCTATACGTGATGGCATTGAAATAAATGCTTTTGCAAAACATGTTAACACACATACATCAACATTCATTCAAATTTATTATTTTGGATACTTTACAATCGGATACAAGGGGGGAGCGTGGCAAGCATTATTAGAAAAAATGGAATTGCAATGGCAAATCAGACTTAATGCTCATAATTGGCCAGGACTTAACAGTGCTATTTCCATCGGAAGTATTTTAAGACTAAAAGCTTTAGAAAGATAGTCCACATTTCAATAGAATTCATACATTCACTGATTTAAGAAAATATATTTATTCATACAATTATATATATATTTTTTTTGGGTTGTATTACAAAATAATAAAACAACAAAATCAAAGAACTACAAAAATGTAGATACTGTTGTGATCACAATATTTAATTAATTTATTATTTATTATTTTTTAATACATAGTGATATTTATACACTCATTTTACAACACAAACTATTTAAACTGATATAATAAATAGATAATACGAATTATATACACATTATTTACAACATACAATATTTTCATAGTTAATGTTGTTCGTTCGTATATCTATACGTGCGTTTAATTAATATACTGTACGTGGTTTCGTATGAATTTTTTAATTACATAGCACATATATTTAGGTTGTGATATAAAAAGGTTAGATATATAAAAAGGTTACACATCTCAAATGTTTCAGTAGATTATAGTACATTTATTCATTCAGCACAGGTACATATATTCTCCTTATATATATATCTATATATATATATATATATATATATATATATATATATATATATATATATATATATTTTTTTTTTTTTACATATATACATTTTTTATAGATGTGAATGTACTACACAAAATGTTTCTTAATGCTCTTAGGTTTTTTATTCTTAATTCATTTTACTTTTCTGCTTATGAATTGTCTGTTTTTAGAGGTTGGTTATGCTAAAGAATTTAGTACGGACCTATAGCTATAATGTATCGTATCACTTTAAGAATTTGGAATAGACCAACAGCTACAATGTATCGTATCATTGAGATTTGTGTTATTTAAATGGCAGGAAATGACGATACTCTTGTTTGAAAAAGTTTGGCACAGCCAAACGAAAGCGTTTATCACAACTGATCACAACTGTTCGTTTGCATTGTGAGTCTTATATTCAATAAGTATTGCATTTTATTTTTCTGCAACTTGACTTGGAATAAATACTTCTTCAGCCTGTTCGGATTGTGTTTTTTGTATTAAAATCTAGGTTATGCTTGCTCTGACATTATCTTCTTAGAAGATTTTTTAACTTATTTTTGTAGAGAAGACGTTTGGCTATTGAGAAAAAGTGGACAGCTTTGGAAAGGTAGTTTCTTTGAAACGTTGGAACAGGGGAAAGAAAAAGCTGCTTGAACTCTTGCATGATTTTCCTTTCTCCTCCAATTTCCTGAAATTTTCAGCAGAAAGAGATCCAAAATAAAACAACAAGATGTGACATGTGGAGTAACAGAGACTGAAGGGAAAGCATCCTGAACTTTGGGACTTTGATTTTCTTGGAGCTTAGACTATCCAAAGAGTATGACAGACAACTGAAACTGTAAGCCAGAAAATTTTAAGAATGTCTGAAGCCTTTTAGAACTGGGACACAATAAGCATGTTTTAAGTCTATAATTAATAAAAAATGGACATGTGGAGTAATAGAGACTGAAGGGAACCCATCTTGAACTTTGGGACTTTGATGTAAAGGTTAAGAAAAGAAAGGTCTAGGTTGGTCTCAAAAGCTCCTTCTCTCTTCAGGAATAGAAAGATTCTTAAATAAAATCCTTTCCCTATTTGTTCTGTGGGAGCTAGTTCTATGACCACCAGAGATAACATTTGTTCCATTACTGGAGGAAACAGAGAAGTCTGGTTAAAGAGATGAGGACGGATTCCCTGAAAATGAGAAATAACTCCCACTGTCAACTATAACTTTTCCTGAATGACTTTCAGAACCCAACTGTTTGAGGTAATCTGATGCCACTGAAAAAAAATAAGACATAGACTTTAGGAAAGATTTAAGGGGTTGCCAGGATGGGAAGAGGAAAACACCTGAAGAGGTAAGAGTGTTTGATCACCCGAGAGTCAGAGACTATTAAAGAATTCAGAGAACTCTTAGTTTCCAAATAAAGAAGTTCTGCAAATAACTTTCTCATATTTTCAAAAGAAGAAAGCAAATATTTTGACACAAGACCCAGACAATTTAGAATTCTGAAGCTATAGTACAAGAAGACTATACTTTCTTCCCAAATATATCAAAAGAGTTTCCATCTTTGTCAGAAGAGAGACAGAGTGTTAACACTCACAAGATGTCTGGCAACAGATGGTTTTGCCAAAGAAATAACTACAGTGTCTGATATGGGATTAGAAAACAGATATTTGTGAGTCTAAGGGATACTGTACAATCAATCAGATTTTTTAGGGATATGGGGGCTGACTATCGGGCAAACTGCAGGCTGTCAAGAAAGCACCCTCTAATGTTGGTAGCACAGGAGGAACTGCTCCTTACTGAAGTGCCAGGACTCAGAAAGCCAAGTGCCAACATTCTCAGGAAAGAAAAAAAAGACTGAAAATGTACGAAAAGGGTAAATATCCACCATCATTATTCACCTTTGAACTTCTTTTTTTTTTGCAGGTGGTCAAGTCCCATCCACACCCTCCAAACTTGTATATATTAGCTCTGAGATCACCATACCTATAACGAAAAGGGAATACGCCAAGAAATGGCAATCTTGGGCTTAGTAAATGCAAGCCAGAATATTCAGACATTCGGTCTCCACATTATGGGACTCACTAATGTTGTTCTTGACGTTTTGAATGATTACCAGAGGAACAGCTGTAGGCTAATGAAATTCCAGCTGTAATAATTCTTAACATTTTGCTGGGATACTGGAATTGCATACTGTTCCCACTGAAAGAACTGTTTCATTCTGGTTATTGTTTCAGAAAAAGATAACTTTCCAAGGGGGAGGATCTGAAAAAAAAAATTCTTCAGAATCATATTACCCTTCCTGTGGTCTGTGGCAAAGGAAATGAATAATTAAATTTCCAGTCAAATTCCTGCCAGTCTGACTGGGAATCAGTATTAGACAGAAAGGGAAATTGTTTTCTTTTCAAACTCAGTGAGGAATCACAACTTAAAGAATTAAAGGCTTGAAATAAACCCTTAGTAAAAATGATCCAGTCTTCCCTGTCCATCCTCTGCAAAACAGGAAGTGAAATATGCTTAACTTTTTTTCACATTCTTGAAGACTCCCCTTGCAGAAAATGACCAAACAAAGGATGGGTCTGTTCCCAGGAATCACACACTCTAGGTCAGCTTTACATTATGGCATTGCCTGCTTCTACCTCAGGGACTAATCAAAGTGGTTTTCTTTTTCCCCAAGGACAATCCAATAGTTGCACAGAACATGCCTAATTACCAGTCTTTTTTGAAATAAGAAACATCTTTATTAAATTATCACTTATGACATAGGCAATCATACATTTATATAAATGAAAACAAACCATTAAGCAGAAACAAAGCACCCTGAACCACTGCTAGGTAGGCACACAAATTTATTGAGCCGAACAGTTCACTCGAAAAAATAACGCTGAATCAAATCACCATACGACAACTTCATCAGATTACACTGATACATTCAATTAACTGCTTTTATATACTCATCCAACTTTTTAAAAAACAGCCAGTAAAAACAATCATTGTACATTGAAATGCATTGAGTTACTGCCCTCTACTGACAAGGAGGATTATTACACATTAATGTCACAATTTTGCTGATCTCATTTTTAATACAGGGGCAAGTGAGATCATGTCATTTAAACCAGGGAATTTACTGGCCTCCAACACCACTTGCCAGTATAATTCCCTGTATTCAACTAAAGTCTCCCACATACCGGTACTCCGCTCGTTTGGCACAACCTCTAATATAAAATACTGAAATTCAGCTTCAGGACAAGATTTTGTGTGTTTGTACAGAGAATTTGTTTCACATTTTATACGAATATCATAGGTGTGCTCATAAATTCTCTGCTTAACCTTTCTTTCACTCTTGCCAATGTAAAAGCATTACATTTTTACATAACCCAACATAAATAATCCCTTTGTGTTGCAATTCAAAAGTTTTAAAGTTAAAATTTTGTTATTTCTGGCAGGTAAAGTAATGGTATCCCCAGTAATCAAATAAGAACAATAATTACAAGCACCACATTTAAATACACCAGCTTTTTGTTTGTACCTGCTAACCTTGAATTCCCTTTACTACCTCTTTCAAAAATATCCTTCAGGGTGTTCCTTTCCTATAAATATGTTTTATTTCACCCTGGAAAATGTGATTTAAGTCAGAAACTTTAGAAAAGTTAATCCACTCTTTGTCAAAAATTCTTTTGATCACACCAGCTTGCCCATCAAATGTGGTAATGGTACCCGAAACGAATTCATTATTTGTCCCATCTACTTTCATGTTTGTGACTTGTTGGGTTGCACCATCTTCAATTTTACCCAATACAGGGCAAACCTACCCGTCCTCACATCACTGACTACTTTGGAAACGCTGACAATGAGCACTTCCGGGTAGCCACTAGTCAGGAACATGTTTCGCAGGTTTTTACATTCGTTACCATAACATGCATCATCAGAAGTCATTCTACAAAATTGCCCTTTTATAACACTCCTTTTCTGGTGTGGGGGGTGCGAACTTGAGTAGTGCAGATAAGAATTAGAAAAGGTCTCTTTTCTATAAATTCTAGACTCAAAGCCATACTCAGTTTTAGATATGTTAACATCAAGGTATTTCAATTCATCAGTAGTGAATTTGTGAGTGAATTTTAAAAATTCTGTGGTACCATTTAGGTATTCCACAAAGCTACCAAATTCATCTTGAGTGCCTGCCCATAAGAAACACAAGTCGTCCAGAAATCTACCATACAACTTCCATAAACTACTATATTCTGAATTCAGTACAAACTTATTCTCCCAGAAGGACATTATAGTGTTAGCATAAATGAAAACAAACCATATCCGTATAATTTTAGTTGCAAACATTATACATCACTTATAATCTATCCAGTCACTCAGTCAGACATTACATAGCTCATTCAAATTCTGCCTTCTTTTAAACCTCATTCCTCCTCTGCATGTATTGTTCCTACAATTCCCATTTTTTCTATGTAACTAGCTCCTTCCCTTTTCTAAAGATATGATTTCCAGTTGTTTTATCTATGTTACTATATTCACTACTTCTAGTACAGTTGGTTTAGACCTTGATTTTCATTTTCTAGTAATTGCTTTTTTTTAACAGCCACCATAATTAGACTTAGCAAGGCCTTACTATGTCTAAGCAATTCCAGCGGCGCCAGAAGCTGTTGAAGACTGGGGGGGGGGGGTGAGAGGGGCACTAGTGATCTAAAAAGAGCATTTTTTAAAACTATTTACTACCACAACATAGGTTCACTTGGAGAACATTTTGGGCTTAGCCAATTTCCCTTTTGGTGCTTGAATTAACTTTTTCTGATTGGTCTTACCTATCCCATGGCTGATAACTGTATATTAGCCCTAGTGAGAATAAATGTGATCATACTATAGATAATTTGAGGGGACCCATGTAAGGGATGCAGCATTTAGGAACTGCCTTTATCCATTAGTGCATGAGGGGCAATCCTGGAGTACATTTTCTATTACCCATCCTTAGATCCAAGTTACATTTGAATGTGGACAGGCATGAGCTTTGTTTTACTTGAATAGATAGTCTGTTCTGGAAAAGTGGTAACCTCTGTGATATATATCCATCTCTCCACAACATGCAGTTTAGATACCTGGACTGAGTATTTCTGATGATATTTGACTTGCTGATGTTCAGTAAGTCCATCTGTATTAGGTCGGAGGATGCCTTGTATGCCAGACATGTCACCTCTAAGCACTCTGTAGAATATGGAGTACAGTGATAAATCTTTGAGGTGATCCATGCAAGACCTATTGTTTAGGACCATCCTTTCAGTAAGATTTCTCTGTGGCTATTCCAGTTGTTGCATGGGTCTGGACAGATACATGCCAAAGTGGGCATTATACAAAATGATTGACCTAATGAGGGCTTTGTAAAGGGGGACAATAACATCTCTAGATCTAGTCAAAATCAATTTGTTTATAAGCTGTGCAATATAGAAAGACTTTCTTATGACTCTGGGCACATGTTGGTCAAAAGTTAGGTCACTGTACACACAAGTTCCCAAATGTCAAACAACTGGGTCAGTTCTCAGGCAGCATTGTCAATTTGTCAGTTACCTGGAGTAGATGATTTCCCAAAGGATACAATAATGTATTTCTTGGAGTTTAGTTTCAATTCATGATTCTGGCTCCAGTTATTGTTTGGGACAAACCATCCTGCATGATGGCTAAGTAATTTGGGGATTCAATAACTGCTCCTAGCTTGCAGTCATTTCAAACTTAGTGGCCAAAGCCCTTTGGTATTTCCTTCTACTTTTGAGATGTATGTGCCATACAGAAAAAGTCTCAGCACCAAACCCTGGGGGACTCAATTGGTGACTGGTCTCTTCCCCTGTTTTGATCTCCTGCATCCTGTGAGCAAGCATACGTGTATGCATTTTTTTATTCACCTTCCTGATTGTATTAAATTATATTCCTTGTATAATACAGCACCACTTGTTAAAATGTGTTTTAAATTTGTAATTTGGAACAGTCTTCTAGTGAGCAATGAAACAAAATGTATGAACCAATAATGACAAAACTACCCGTTTCAGAAAATTTCAACCATAAAAGGTCACTCAAACTTCTGTTATTACAATCCACCAGTATCAGTAAATATGTAAAATCTCCGCAGAAGTAAGTCATATAAATAATTCCACATTAAATTAGTTGTAACTGATGAAGAGGTTGCTGCTAGCAAAGAACTTTATATTTCTTTGTTTCATCTACAAATAAAGTGCCTGTTGCCCTTGAAGAATAAATTGCCAATGCTACATTAAAAAATGATAAGCTAGTAATTTTGCAGTGGGAAATGGATGGCAAACTGATAACAGAAACATAATTACTAGGTAACTCCTCCAAAGGAAGACATTCATAGGACTGCAGCATCCACTCCCTTTAAAGTACAACACAGTACAGTATCAGTGATCCATCTGCATACTGTGGGAGTAGAACCCCCAGCCTTCTGCATTAAAAGCAAGTATACTACCTGTTCTGCTACTAACAATGCAAACAACGTAGCATAAAGCTCTCAGCTCCTTGTAAAATCCACTTGACACTCAACTAAATCTCTCAACTTCACAGCACAAGAAATCTGGAAAAAAGGCAAAATTTATTTGGGGGGGGGGCAAAGGTCCAAAACCAGGAACACATTTTAAATATTGCATGTATAATCTTCGAAAGTTGCTAAAATAAAGTGTTTTGTGTGACCATGTGTTTCCTGAAAGATAGGAAGACATTTGCCAGAAAACCACAAATTTTAAGAACAGACCAAAAGTATGAGCCAAATATTCTGTGAAAATCTGGACAGTTGAGAGCTATGGACTCAACTCCCTGAATTACAAGTGATGGTATGGGTAGAGAATTCAGGCTCTTGTTTGAGCCTGAATAACACTAACCACCAGGTATACCTAACTGGGGCATTTTACACAAACACACAAACACACATACATACACACACACACACACACACACACACACACACACACACACACACACACACACACACACACACACACACACAGCATAACTCCTGCAAATAAAAGAACAAAACTCTCCTTATCGGCAAGAATCTGGCTCTGTCAGCATCAACAGAACAGTGGAAGCATAAGTCCTGTAACACAGAGCAATAAGAGAACAAGAACAGCTAGTCTAGTTAGTTAAACTTCCACATGTACATCCACGTTCGCGTAAAAACTCCACTTCATTAATTTTTTACGACAGATCTTGCAGCTGTAAAAGTGGGGGGGGGCTCCCCCTCCCCCTCTCCCTCCCCCTGGGTCTACAGTTCCGGAACCCATGAACAATTCCAATTCTGTTATCATAAATAAAAAAAATAATTTGCTTAGTTATACAAATTTGCTCACCAAGTATTTCTGACAGAGTAGTATGTAGGGAATTTTTAAAATCTGCCAAGTTATTCCATTCCTAGAAAATATGTTTCAGATTATCTCTTTCTTCTTCATCACACCTCCATTTGCTATCTACCTCATGAATAATTATTTGGAGTCAACTTTGGTATAAAAATACGTATGCAAACACTTCCAAGCAAAGATCCTAAATCTTTTAGACTTTTTTTGCATATTTGGGAGACATACATATATCCCCCTATTGTTCCTCTGTGAATTGCTTATCCAATCTCACTTCCCAATCTTTTCTAACCTCCCTCTCTTGCCTTTTGTCTGTATCCCTAATTGCAGTCATCCCTATCAGCAGAATCTTCTTTCTCCATTCCCGTGTTGGTTTAGTTCTTAGAATACTTTCTGCTACTTTATGAATATGATATTCTGTATGGTTATTGCTATTCTCCGTAAGGATCTCTCTCAAACTTTCAAGATGGCTGCACATTGAGTGACAGCTTAATTCTATCTCTCCCAGTGTGAAAACAGAAACTCAGCAGAGAAGGCCAGTAAACTTGTGTTTATGGGTAAATTTCAGTAACTGGCTAATACATGTACTGCCTGGATGCCAGAAAAAAAGAAATGCAGAGGGCCTGGAAAAATCAGTTACAAAAAGTGAGGAAGAAACACCGACTGGGAGAGTTTTGCAGCTGTTCAGCAAAAAGGAATGCAACCTCCAGACAAGAATTCCAGTAACCTAGAGGAAGATAAAAGACAACTGCACACAGACCTGGTTAAAATAAACAAAACACTGATGGAGTACATCAACACAAACAAAAGGCTGGAAAAATGGAATAAGCTTTAAACAAATATTCAGATGAGGTGATAAAGCTGCAAAAATCACAGGTTAAAAATGAAGAAATGGTTGGCTGAATATGAGACTGCTCAGGGAGAGATGTTTAAAAAAATAATAGAATTAAAGGACAGAACACTTAGGGAAAACCTGAGATTTTCAGCTATAACAACAGACTGTATTAATTTTATGAAAGCATGAATAAGCAACTGGACTAGTATTCCACAGCAGGAGTTTTTAGTTGAACGCGCACATCGTGTGTATGCTCTAAACCTAGTTATGAGAAAGCAATCTAGACCTGTAATAGTAAAGGTGCAATCCTACCAGCAGAAGCTGATTTTGAAAAAAACTGTGTCAGAAGGACTAAGTACTAAAGGTGGGAGACAGCAAAGTGTTTATTGGAGAAATATTACTCATTGTATACCAAGCAGAAAAGAAGCAAATGTATTCCACTATTCAGGAAATGTCAAGACACAGGTGTGACATTCAAACTGCTGTACCCAGCTGTCTTCAAAGTATTCTTCCCTGGAGAGACAATTAATTTTTTGATGAAGTTCATGCTAAGGAAGAAATACAAAAGTTTGTCCAACAAAAAATAAACTGTGAAACAGAAAGATTCTGCTTCTTGTTCTTCTAGTAATAAAGACCACAGAGAGACTGTACCTGTGAAACAATTTCGAATTTTCAATGGAAAATGTTGGGAGTGAAGGAAGGGAGCACGAGAAGTGACTACAAGAATAGAGAGTATGTAGAAAATGAAGCATATACAGGATTTGGGAGATGGAGATGAACAGTAATAAAACAAATAACAATGTGGGATTACAACGCAATAATTTTACATGTAAAATATGATAGACCAAGAAAATCTGGAAATATTGGACTTTTTCAGAATCTGTTGGACTTGTGGGGGACTCTAAAGCATATGCTCTACTTCATGTTATTAATGTTCGAAAAATGCTTTGTGGAGGGGAAGAAGAGGGAGAAATTTAACTGCAAGAAAATGCTTTTTTTTACTAGCACTATTTTTGTGGTGTATGATTTTCTTTGCATGCTACAAAGTAAAGTTTTTTCAGTTATTTGTAAGTGTAATGGGGACTGAAAACAGGTGCTGTTTTTTTTCTTCTTGTTCAGTTTTAAGAAATGTAGGTAATGCAATAAAAAAACAGCATGGTTAAAAGAGCATGACAAAAGAAAAAATAATTTGCTTTTTCTAATTCTTGCATGGGGAAATGGTTGGATTCCATGCTTTACTTTGATTTAATAACAAGTTTTAAGAGTAAGCAAGTAAATGAAAAAGAATATTGATTATTATGAGGCTTTTTTTCTAGCAATTCTGTAGCTGGTCTTCATGTTTCCATGGAAACAATCTGATAAAGAGAAACTGCCTGCCTGGTTCTTTTGTCTCCATGAAGACAATATGATAAAGGGAAAATGGCTACAGTCTTGTGGAGAATGACTGGCTGAAGAAAAAAAGCTGAGAAGAGAAACTGTCTAGGATATAATGTTCCCTGAAAGCATTCATTATTTTTCCTAGCTGGCACTGCTATAAAGAAAAGACAAAACCAATTAGCACATAGTAGAATAACAGGCCGCACCATGTGTCTTTTAGCATGTTTAACCCTTCTTTGAGGTTAACTCAAGTCTGTGAATGTGGCTGTCAGTTTGGGACTTTTGTTCCTATTAGGAGGGTAAAACTTCAGTATTTGCAGATGTACATAATCTTGTGTGTTAGTATTAAGTTAATATGTTTTAGGGGTGTATTGGGGGTGTGTTTTTTTGTAAGATGTGACATAGGCTCATATGGATAAGAAACACCTGTATAAAAGTTCAACCTGTCAGACAGTGTATGCATGTAACACAAAAGCTGGAACTAGACATTAAAAAAAGTATTACAAGTATTACACATAAAAGGTGGGAATAATAACTTTTTCATGCAATGATGCTTTCTATTGCTGTTGTTGTTGTGTCTTTCGGCTTTTCCTGGATAGGGGTCACCACAGCGGAACTCTGGTCCGCTAATGATTGGCAGTAGATTTATACATGCTGAGTTGCCGGCCCTGATGCACAACCTTCAACGAAGGTACGTCCATTCACGCATGTCTCCACACAGAAGATGCTCTAACTGAGAATCGAACAGGACAACGTCTTACTGTGAGGCAACAACACTACTGCAGCACCACTAAATGTCAATGGTTTCACAGATAAATACAAAAAAGAAAATGTAGTGAACTATATTAAAATGTAGAGTGCAAATAGCTATGTTACAGGAGACACACTTAAAAGGAACTGAACAAGTGAATTTGATAAAGAAAGGTTTTCAGGATGGTTATTCGGTGGAATACCTGGGACAAAGGAAAAGAGGAGTAGTTACATTAATTGCAAGAGGAGCTCCAATAGTGACAGAAGAGGATAGAAAAAGATAATAATGGCAGATTTGTTGTGCTTGGGGGCTACTGGCAAGGAAAGAGGATTACACTAGGCATGTATTTATGTTACACCTAAAACTGCCATAATGGAGCTTACAAAAATTCTGTGAGAAATTATCAGTTTTCAGCAAGGAATATTACTTACATGTGGGGAAGAGTGAAGATGTGTCTGGAGGGCCCAGAATGGAAAATGCAATAAAGGGGGGTAAATTTTTGAAAAAAAAATATGAAAATATTTGTCATGGAAGATGTAAATTCAATAATAGGAGTTTGGAGTGAATTTACATATTATTCCCCAAGATATAAAAACTGGGCTAGGCTAGACAGAATTTACATTTACAGGAACCTGTGCATTAATTGAAGGTCGTGATGGGCACCCAATAACTATTTCAGATCATGCACCAGTAATAACTAAAATAAAAACACAGGATAATGAAATAAAAAAGAGACACTGGCGGTTTCCCACCTATCTGTTCAAAAGAGAGGAATAGTAATGGGTAGTGGAGATTATTCAGGAGCTATTAGAGAGGATAGAAATTTCTTCTGAAATTATAGCTAGGGAGTGGGATAAAATTAAGTTGGCATTTAAAAATAGGGTGGAAATAAAAGAAAGGGAGCTATGGTTCAAAAGTACCAATAATTGTTTAGAGGGACTGGTAAATATTGAAGTATTGCAGAATAGGGGACTCTCACAGAACAAGAACAGGATCAACTGTAGAATGCGAAGCAGAAAATAAGGAATTACCTTGATAATATGTAAAAGTTTAGAAAGACTGATGTTAAGCAACTTTTTTTATAATAACAGTAGAGCACAAAAGAATTTAGCACAATGACTCAGGCAACATAAAGTAGAAAGGGCTGTTGCCAAATAATAAGAGATCCTGAAGAGGTATTAGAAATATTTTGGAAATTCTATAAGAATTGGTAGAAAGCTGAGAAATATGGAAATCAAGAAAAGATACAAAAGGAAATGTTTATGAAAGAATTAAATAGGATAAGGTTAGAGGTAGGGGAGACTCAATTACTAATGGTTATGATAGGGGACATGATATAAAAATTGTAATGTATAACCAATCTACAGGAAAGTCCCCAGGAATAGATGGTATTCCTGTGGAAGTTTGGAAGCTAAGAGGAAAAACTGATAAAGATCAGGAAGGCTTTTTTAACAGTGGTGTAAGAGGAGGAGAAGTACCAACATCCTGGAAGAAAGCAATGGTATATATCTGTAATACCTAAAGAGGGTAAAGATCCATCAGACCCAGCTTCATACAGGCCCGTTTCAATACTTAACCATGATTATAAAGTGTTCATGTCTAAAAGAATAACAAAAATAATGCCAACATTGACAAATATGGATCAGCATGGTTTTGTGGAGGGGAAGCAAACATTTGACAATATTAACAGAAAATTGATGATCCAGAAGGAAGCAGAATGAAAGAAAAAACAATGTTGTTGGTGAGTCCTGATGCAGAGAAAGCATTTGACAGAGTAAGATGGGACTTAATGAGTAGGGTAATGGAAGCATTTGTATTTCCTGAAAACAATATAAGGTTGATTAGGAGGATATATGAAGAATCGGAGGTGAAAATTAAAGTGGGTGGGGTCTTTTCTGATAATTTCTGCTTGCGGGAGGACCAGTCAGGGGTGTTTCCTTTTCCCTTTGTTATTTGCATTATATTTAGAACCACTAGCAAAGAAAATGAAGGAGTCAGAAATCCAAGGCTATAATTGGTATGGTAGTCAAGAAAAGCTGGCTCTGTTTGCAGATGATATTACTTTTATCTGACAAGACCAGAAAGAGAACAAAGCTTAAACAAATGCAATAGTGGTAAATTATGTACCCACACACAAATTGGTTCAGCAATATATGTATTTATGTGATCATGATAAAATGAAGTATTTAGGAGAATGGATTAAAAATTAATTCTGGTGTGGCAGCTAAGGATATGTGGGAAGAGACTAAACAAAAGATAATACAAAAACTGAGAAAATGGAAGCTTTGTTATATGAATATGGATAGCAAGATACAAGCAGTCAAAATATTTTAGTCCCTTTAGTCTTATACACATATTAGGCATATTTTCATCAACCAGAAGAAAAGTTGTGGATAGCAATTAGTAAAGAGCTGAAAGACTTTATCTGGGAGGGGAAGATGGCAAGAGTCAAGTGGAATAAACTGATTCTTCCAATAGAACAGGGATGATTGCGATTACTCAATATGAAGGAGGTATTTCAGAGCTACACAGTTAAGGCTCTTATACATAGCACAAGCAGAAAACTATAATATAAAGTGGAAAGGGATGATATTGAAATAGGGGGCTCAAGAAACAAGGAGAGATGGGATTTTGGATGCAGGCTTTTAAGAAAAACAACAATAATCATACAGAATATTATATCCATAAAGTAGCAAAACGTATTCTAAGAACTAAGCCAACACGGAAATGGAGAAAGGACATTCTGCCAATAGGGATGAATGCAATTAGGGATAGAGACAATTGGCAAGAGGGGGCTGGAATTTATTGGAGAAAACTGGCAAAGTAACCAAGGTATTGGGAGTAAACACCTATGGAGGGAAAGGTAACTGAATGGGAAGAGGCCAAGAATTTATTTAGATTGCAGGTAAGAGACTGCCTTCCCTATCAATAATTGATATCAGAGTATAGGCAAAGAGAAAGAAATAGGGTGGTCCAAAACAAAAGGCCATCACTGGTAGAGTTTTTAGAAGAATCTAGAATAGAAGCTGCTATTTAAAAAGGAATAATTAGTAGAGCATAGAAAATATTGCATGATAACTATAAGAATCAATCAGAGGAGGTTAGAAAGGATTGGAGAAGACAGATTAAATAAGCAATTCATAAAGAATCAATGGGAGAATATATGTATGTCTTCCAAAAATGCAACAAAATCTAGAAGATTTAAGATTTTAACTTGGAGTTATTTACATAGATATTTTTATACCCCAACTAGACTCCAGAGAATTTTTCCTCAGGTAAACAGCAAATGTTGGAGGTGTGATGAGGAAGAAAGAATTACTTCAAAACATATTTTCTGGGAATGCAGTGAGTTGGCAGACTTTAAGGATTCCCTGTGGGATGCACTGTCAGAGATGCTGGGTGAGCAGATTGGTATGAGGAGGGAGATGATTTTTCTGAGGTATGATACAGAATCGGAATTGCCTAGACATGCTAAGGCCTTGGTGTGCCTAATCATGGTGGCTGCCAAAAAAGCAATTACTAGATAATGGAAATCAAAATCTAAGCCAACTATATCAGAAGCAGTGAATATAGTAATAGAGATATAACAACTGGAACGGTAACCTTTAGTAAAGGGTAGGAGCAAAGTTCATAGAAAATAATGGGAATTGTGTGAACAATACATACAGGGGGATGAATGAGGTTTAAAAGAAAGCAGGACTTAAATGAGCTATATAATGTTTGACTGAAAATGACTGGCTAGATTACAGTGATGATTGTTGATTATAAGTGATTTATAACATTTGCAATGGGAGTGTGCCAGCATAGTTTGTGATGTAAAATGTTTGCAACTCGGATAGTGTCGATGTGGTTTGTTTTCATTTATATAAATGTATAATTGCTTATATCGTAAGTAATGGTTTAATAAAGATGTTTCTTTTTTTAAAAAAGGGTCAGGAATTGAATAATTTATGTAATTTTGCTTAGGTTATACGATACATAGCAATATATGTGAAGCATAATGTTTGTTAATGTTAATTTCTTAATACAGTTTGATTACTTTTGTATAAATGTAAATCTTCCTATCACGAATGATAATTCAATAAAGGTGTTAAAAAAACACTTTCCTTGTTTCTTGAGCCCCCCCCATTTCATCATTATCCCTTCTCAGCTTATCCCACTTGACATCTGTCGCCTTCTCCTCACAAATAAAATCCTTCAGCTCTTTATTAACTGCTATCTACAACTTCTCCTCTGATTGATAAAAATATGCCTGACCTGTGTATAAAACTAAACAGACTAAAAACATTTTAACTGCTTGTATCTTGTATCTATATCCATAACACATCTTTCATTTTCCTCAGTTTTTGTATTATCTTTTGTTTAGTCTATTCTCACATATCCTTAGCTGCCACAACAAGATCCTTTTTAATCCATACTCCTGAGTACTTCAGTTTATCATGCCCCTACATGGATATTACTGAACCAATTTGTGTGTGGGTGCATAATTTATAGCTATCGTCTTTGTTTTAGCTTCATTAATTTTGTATCCTGAAAGCATTTAAAACTGTCTCAGAATGTTCCACATCACTGTAATGTCTTTTTCTGGTCTTGTCAGATATAAAAATATTTCATCTGCATATAAAACCAGCTTTTCTTGACTACCATACCAATTACATCCTTCAGTTTCTGAGTCCAATGTTCTGTTAATATTGTCAAATGTTTGCCTCCTCTCCACAAAACCAGAGTGATCCATTATTTTAGACATTATAGACACAAACACTTTATAATCATAGTTATGTATTGAAATGGGCCTGTATGAAGCTGGGTCTGATGGAGCTTTACCCTCTTTAGGTATTACAGCTACCAATGTTTTCTTCCATGATGTTGGTACTTCTCCTTCTATTAAAATACTGTTAAACAAAACCTTCCAGATCTTTATCAGTTTTTTTCCCTCCTAGCTTCTAAACTTCCACAGGAATGCCATCTATTCCTGGGGACTTTCCTGTGGATTGGTTATTCATCAACATTTTTATCTCATCTTTTCCTATCCTGTTAGTAATTGAGTCTCCTCTGTCCTAGTAGAAGTTTCCTGACATTTACTAAGTTGCCTGCTACAGCAAAAGCCATGGTTCGCAGAGAGCTTACAAAGCATCAGAGAGATCTCACTGTTAAAAGCTATCAGTCAAGAGAAGAGTACAAAAAAAATTTCCACAGCATTGGATATACCATGGAACACAGTGAAGATGGTCATCAAAAAGTGGAGAAAATATGGGACAACAGTGACGTTGTAAAGAACTGCACGTCCCTCCAAAATTGATGAAAAGACAAGATGAAAACTGGTCAGGGAGACTGCCAAGAAACCTACAGCAACACCAAAAGAGATTTATGAATTTCTGGCAAGTACTGGTTGTGTACTACATGTGACAACAATATTGCGTATTCTCCATATGGCTGGACTATGGGGTAGGGTTGCAAGACAGAAGCCTTTTCTTACACAGAAAAACAACCAGGCCCAGCTAAAATTTGCAAAACAATACATCAAGTCTCCCAAAAGCATGTGGGAAAATGTATTATGGTCTGATGAGACCAAGTTTGAACTTTCTAGCCACAATTCCAAAAGGTATGTTTGGCGCAAAAACACTTTGCATCACCAAAAGAACACCATCCCCACGGTGAAGCATGGTGGTGGCAGTATCATGCTTTGGGGTTGCTTTTCTTCAGCTGGAACTGGAGCTTTAGTCAGGGTGGAGGGAATTATGAACAGTTCTAAATACAGTCACTTTTCACCTAAAACCTTCAGGCATCTGGTAGAAAGCTGAAGATGAAGAGGAATTTCACCTTTCAACATGACAATAAGCCCGAGTATACATCCACATCAACAAAAGAATGGCTTCACCAGCAGAAATTTAAAGCTTTGGAATAGCCCAGCCACAGCCCAGACCTAAATCCAATAGAAAATCTGTGGGGTAACCTGAAGAGGGCTGTGCACAAGAGATGCCCTCTCAGTCTGACAGATTTGGAGCACTTTTGAAAGGAAGAGCGGGCAAATATTGCCAAGTCAAGATGTGCCACACTGATAGACTCCTACCCAAGAAGACTGAATGCTGTAATTAAATCAAAAGGTGCTTCAACAAAGTATTAGTTTAAGGGTGTGCACACTTTTGCAACCAGCTTATTGCACATTTTTTATTTTATATATATTTTTCCCCTGACAGATTTGTTTGTATTTCAATTGAATTGTACAGGTTATAGGGCACATTAAAGGTGGGAAAAGTTTTGAAATGATTTATTGTGGTCTCATTTTGTATATCACAAAAACCTGGCATTTTAACAGAGGTGTGTTGATGTTTTATATCCACTGTATCTACGAAAGCATTTAGATTTAAGATAATATAGAAAGCATCATTATGTTAAAAAGTTATTCCCACCTTTCATGTGTAACAGCTTTTTTGTTAAGTGTCTAGTTCCAGCTTTTGTGTCACATGCATACACTAATGTTTGACATGTTGCTCTTTTATATAGTTGTTTTTTGTTGTATCCCTTTCAGCCTATGTCACATCTTGCAAAACATTTTGTTTTATTGGAAGCCCTTAAAAAACAATATACAATCACGCACCCCCAATATACCCCTGAAACTTATTAACTTAATACTAACACACAAAACCTTGTACATTTTCAAATACTGAATTTTTACCCTCCTAATAAGCACAATTATTCAAAATTGACAGCCACAATCACAGCTTTGGATTAACTTAAAACAAAGGTTATCCATGTTAAGATGCATGGTACAGCCTGAGGTTCTACTGAGTGCTGTCTGGCTTTGTATTATCTTTATTACTCTTCCAGATTATGAAAACACCTGAATGCCTTCAGAAAACATTATCTCCTAGCCACTGAAAGAAAGAATTATTCTATTTTTATTGCTCTTTATCAGACTGTCTCCATGGAGACATGAGGACCAGCTACAGAGTTGCTTCTACAAAGACCTCATTTATTTGCTAGAGGAAACTTTTATTATATTCAATGTTCATTTTTATTCACTTGCTTTCACTTAAAATTTATTAGATCAAGCCATGGGCCTTAATCCAGTCATTCTCTATGCAAGAGTGAGAAAATCAATTTTTCTTCTATCATGTTCCTTTGACCAGACTTTTCTTTTTTTACACTGCAGTGCCTACATTTCTTAAAACTGAACAAGGAGGAAGAAAGGAAGAAAAAACAGGGCCACCTGTTTATTTCAGTATCCCATTACGTTTGAAAATAACTGAGAAAACTTTACTTTATAGCTTGCAGAGTATATCATGCATTATAAAAATACTACTGTTTTTTTTCAATAAACATCTTCATTAAATTATCACATATGGCATAGGCAATCTCACATTTATATAAATGATAAATAACATTGACACCACTTTAGTTGCAAATATTATACAACACAGACACCATTGAAACAACTGTAGTTGCAAACATTATATATCACTTATAATCAATCCAGTCACTGTCAGTAAAGCATTATATGGTTCATTCAAATCCTACCTCTTAAACCTCATTCCTTCTCTGTATACATTGTTCCCAAAATTCCCATTTTATTCTATGTAGTTTGCTCCATTCCTTTTCTAAAGATCCCAATTCCAATTGTTTTATCTCTGTTACTATATTCACTACTTCTAGTAAAGTTGGTCTAGACTTTGATTTCCATTTTCTAGTAATTGCTTTTTTTTGTGGCAGCCACCATAATTAGACTGAGCAACACTTTAATATGTCTAGGCAATTCCAATTCTGTATCATAGCTAAAAAAAAATAATTTTCCCATTCAATCCAATCCACTCACCCAGCATCTCTACAGAGCAGTTAACAGGGAATCCTTAAAGTCATTAAAATCTAGAACAGAAGCTGCCATTAAAAAGGAATAATTAGTACAGCACATAAAATACTGCATGATAACTGTAAGATCAATCCAAAGAGCTTAACAAGGATTGGGAAGAGAGATTTGATGAGCAATTCACAAAGAAACAATGGGGGGATATATGTATAACTCTCAAATATGCAACCAATTCGAGAAGATTTAGGATCTTTGTCTAGAAGTGTTTACATAGGTATTTTTATACCTCAAGTAGACTCCAAAAGTATTTTTCCCTCAGGTGAATAGCAAATGTTGGAGGTGCGACAGGCAGGAAAGAGGTGGCTGGGGACATATTTTTGAGAGGGTAAAAATACTACTGTTAAGAACAAAATTTTGTTCAACTTACAGTACTCTTTCATTTCTCTTTCCTCTCTCCTAAATGTTCTTCCAAATATTAATGGTATTAAGTAGGGGAATATGATTTAGAGTCCCCTACAAGTTTAACAAAGTCAAAAAAGTCAAATGTTTTCAGGTTTTCTTGTTCTGTCATGTTTCACAAATATAATTAATGCATTGTAATCCTACATTTATTTGTCAATTTCTGAGTTGCTGGTTTTATTCCAGTTGATCTCCATCTCCCAAATCCAGTCTGCTTCTTTTCCAACATACTCCCAGTTCTTCTAATCAACTATTGTGTTTTTTTACTCTCCCTCACACATTTGTCATTGAAACACTGGAAAAAAAATTACTGACACAGACTCTCTGTGATCTTTATTACCAGAAGAACAAGTAGTAGAATTTCCTTCTGTTTCATAGCTCACTTTTTGACAAACTTTTGTATTTCCTCTTTAGCATGCTCTACATCAAACAATTATTTTGTCCCTTCAGGAAAGAATATTCTGAAAACAGTTGGGTACAGCAGTTTGAATCTCACTCTTTCCTCTCGACATTCCCTGATTAGTGGAATGCATTTATGCCTCTTCTGCCTGGTGTATAGTGAGTAATCATTTTCCACAAACACTCTACTTTCTCCTAGTTTTAGTACTTTGCCCTTCTGTCACATTTTTGTCAGAATCAACTCGTTTCTGCTGGTAAGATTACATCTTTATTATTAAAGATATAGGCCGCTTTCTCACGGCCAGGTATGGAGCATACACATGATGTGCCCTTTCAATTAACAACTGCTGTGGAATACCAGTCCAGTTTCTTATTTGTGCTTTCATAAAATTAATACAGTCTGTTCCATCCAGCTTCTATGGTACAGCAGAAAACCTCAGGTTTTCCTTACGTGCTTTGTCCTCTAAATCATATTATTTTTTGGAACATCTCTTCTTGGGCAATCTCATATTCAGTCAACCTTTTCTTCATTTCGACCTCTGATTTTTGCAGTTTTATCACCTCATCTGAATATCTGTTTAAACCTTCTTCCATTTTTTCCAGCCTTTTGTTGAGTAGATATTCTCCTTCAGTGTTATTTTTATTTTAATCAGCTCAGAGTACATATGACTTAAATGTTTCCTCTAGGTTACTGGAAGTAATATCTTGCACCAAAGCTGGAGTTGCACTGCTTTTTGCTTAACAGCTGCAGAATTCTTCCTGGTCAGTGTTTTCCTTCACCTTTTGTAATTGATTTTTTTCAGGTTCTCTGAATTTCTTTTTTTGCTGACATCCAGGCAGTGCACTTACTAGCCAGTTATTGAATTTTACCCAAAAATATGAGTTTACTGTCTCTCTCTTCTAAGCTTAAGTTTTCACACTGGAAGAGCTGAAATTAAGCTGTTACTCAATGTGCAGCCATATTGGAAGCCCCTAATTTCCTGTCTTAGCAGCTTCTCAAGGAGCTACACCATAGGATTAAGAGAAAATAAGCAGTCAGATGTAACTGATATGGCCACAGCAGAATCACTCGTCAGCAGCTGAGGCAGTGAGGAAACCAGCCTGAACACTAAAGACTCCTGTGAAACATTCTTCTATTTCTTGCAGATGGGGAAAGGAAGAACTGAAGAGTCCAAAGCCTGTTCTGTGGTTTAGATGAGAAAAGTGCATGTAAGCTGTAGCAGAACCTGAAAGTCAGTGAACTTCCTGATATGAATTTTGCAGTTTTGAGGTAAACATTTTTGCAGCAGTCCCCAAAACCATTAATCCAATTCCATATCTATATTTTCCATGCAAACACTTAGATTTTACACAAAAAGTGATTTTAAAATAAATCTCCCATAATATGTAAAGGTAAACAAAAGTTAACATTTTTGAAGAAAAATGTTAATGACACCCACTAAAAACTCATTTCTTAGCTTAAACAGTATTTTTTTTATACAAAGAATAAACCTTTCCTCAGGAAAAAAAATAGTTAAAGTGGAGGGTTTTTCCCAGATGGGTACTTATCATCAGATATGTGAAACAATGATTATACTATTTTAATGTTCATATGAGGATCTCCATTTAAGACATTTTAGACTTTTCATTCAATTTTACATTTAAAAATTTATTTAACATGTTAATGTTATAGATAGTTTTAAGAATTGATGACATGAAGGATTAAGAAAGGAAGAAAAACAGGGCCACCTGTTTATTTCAGTATCCATTACATTTGAAAATAACTGAGAAAACTTTACTTTATAGCTTGCAGAGTATATCATGCATTATAAAAATACTACTGTTTTTTTTTTTCAATAAACATCATTAAATTATCACATATGGCATAGGCAATCTCACATTTATATAAATGAAAAATAACATTGACACCACTTTAGTTGCAGATATAACATTATACATCAGACACCATTGAAACAACTGTAGTTGCAAACATTATACATCACTTATAATCTATCCAGTCATTGTCAGTAAAGCATTATATGGCTCATTCAAATCCTGCCTCCTAAACCTCATTCCTTCTTTGTATATATTGTTCCCTCAATTCCCATTTTTTCTATGTAGTTTGCTCCATTCTTTTTCTAAAGATCCCAATTCCAATTGTTTTATCTCTGTTACTATATTCACTACTTCTAGTAAAGTTGGTCTAGACTATGATTTCCATTTTCTAGTAATTGCTTTTTTTTGTGGCAGCCACCATAATTAGACTGAGCAACACTTTACTATGTCTAGGCAATTCCAATTCTGTATCATAGCTACAAAAATTAATTTTCCCATTCAATCCAATCCACTCACCCAGCATCTCTGACAGAGCAGTTAACAGGGAATCCTTAAAGTCATTAGAATCTAGAACAGAAGCTGCCATTAAAAAAGGAATAATTAGTACAGCACATAAAATACTGCATGATAACTGTAAGATCAATCCAAACAGCCTAACAAGGATTGGGAAGAGAGATTTGATGAGCAGTTCACAAAGAAACAATGGGGGGATATATGTATATCTCTCAAATATGCAACCAATTCGAGAAGATTTAGGATCTTTGTCTGGAAGTGTTTACATAGGTATTTTTATACCTCAAGTAGACTCCAAAAGTATTTTTCCCTCAGGTGAATAGCAAATGTTGGAGGTGCGACAGGCAGGAAAGAGGTGGCTGGGAACATATTTTTTGGGAGGGTAAAAATACTACTGTTAAGAACAAAATTTTGTTTTACTTACAGTACTCTTTTCTTTCTCTTTCCTCTCTCCTAAATGTTCTTCCAAATATTAATGGTATTAAGTAGGGCATATTATTTAGAGTCCCCTACAAGTTTAACAAAGTCAAAAAAGTCCAATGTTTTCAGGTTTTCTTGTTCTGTCATGTTTCACAAATATAATTAATGCATTGTAATCCTACATTTATTTGTCAATTTCTGAATTGCTGGTTTTATTCCAGTTGATCTCCATCTCCCAAATCCAGTCTGCTTCTTTTCCAACATATTCCCAGTTCTTCTAATCAACTCCTGTGTTTTTTTACTCTCTCTCACACATTTGTCATTGAAACACTGGAAAAAAAATTACTGGCACAGACTCTCTGTGGTCGTTATTACCAGAAGAACAAGTAGTAGAATCTCCTTCTGTTTCATAGCTCACTTTTTGACAAACTTTTGTATTTTCTCTTTAGCATGCTCTACATCAAACAATTATTTTGTCCCTTCAGGAAAGAATATTCTGAAAACAGCTGGGTACAGCAGTTTGAATCTCACTGTTTCCTCTCGACATTCCCTGATTAGTGGAATACATTTATGCCTCTTCTGCCTGGTGTATAGTGAGAAATCATTTTCCACAAACACTCTACTTTCTCCTAGTTTTAGTACTTTGCCCTTCTGCCACATTTTTGTCAGAATCAGCTCCTTTCTGCTGGTAAGATTACATCTTTACTATTAAAGATATAGGCTGCTTTCTCGCGGCCAGGTATGGAGCATACACATGATGTGCCCTTTCAATTAAGACTGCTGTGGAATACCAGTCCAGTTTCTTATGTGTGCTTTCATAAAATTAATACAGTCTGTTCCATCCAGCTTCTATGGTACAGCAGAAAACCTCAGGTTTTCCTTACATGCTTTGTCCTCTAAATCGTATTATTTTTTGGAACATCTCTTCTTGGGCAATCTCATATTCAGTCAGCCTTTTCTTCATTTCATCCTCTGATTTTTGCAGTTTTATCACCTCATCTGAATATCTATTTAAACCTTCTTCCATTTTTTCCAGCCTTTTGTTGAGTTGATATGCTCCTTCAGTGTTATTTTTATTTTAATCAGCTCAGAGTACATATAACTTAAATGTTTCCTCTAGGTTACTTGAAGTAATATTTTGCACCAAAGCTAGAGTTGCACTGCTTTTTGCTGAACAGCTGCAGAATTCTTCCTGGTCAGTGTTTTCCTTCACCTTTTGTGATTGATTTTTTTCAGGTTCTCTGAATTTCTTTTTTTGCTGACATCCAGGCAGTGCACTTACTAGCCAGTTATTGAATTTTACCCAAAAATATGAGTTTACTGTCTCTCTCTTCTAAGTTTAAGATTTCACACTGGAAGAGCTGAAATTAAGCTGTTACTCAATGTGCAGCCATATTGGAAGCCCGTAATTTCCAGTCTTAGCAGCTTCTTAAGGAGCTACACCATAGGATTAAGAGAAAATAAGCAGTCAGATGTAACTGATATGGCCACAGCAGAATCACTCGTCAGCAGCTGAGGCAATGAAGAAACCAGCCTGAACACTAAAGACTCCTGTGAAACATTCTTCTTCTATTTCTTGCAGATGGGAAAAGGAAGAACTGAAGAGTCCAAAGCCTGTTCTGTGGTTTAGATGAGAAAAGTGCATGTACGCTGTAGCAGAACCTGAAAGTCAGTGAACTTCCTTATATGAATTTTGCAGTTTTGAGGTAAACATTTTTGCAGCAGTCCCCAAAACCATTAATCCAATTCCCTATCTATATTTTCCATGCAAACACTTAGATTTTACACAAAAAGTGATTTTAAAATAAATCTCCCATAATATGTAAAGGTAAACAAAAGTTAACTTTTTTGAAGAAAAATGTTAATGACACCCACTAAAAACTCACTTCTTAGCTTAAACAGTATTTTTTTTATACAAAGAATAAACCTTTCCTCAGGAAAAAAAATAGTTAAAGTGGAGGGTTTTTCCCAGATGGGTACTTATCTGCACAGCCTTGGAGTAGAGATAGCTAAGGGCTGATCACCTGAAGCTTGCAGGCACTTTGATGGCATGAAATATTTGAAAGTTTAGCACCAGAACTACTGACTTTGTATGGCTCTCCCTGTGCCCTTTGACAGATTGCTCATGTGGAAAGTCATTATATCCATGACAGGATACACCCCACATAGCTTAGGGTACTGCAACAGTGGTCAAGTGATGAACATCATTCTGTTAAAGTCCTGTATTTTCAAATGATATGAGTTTTTAGTGGGTTTCAGTTATAGGATTGTAAGGTGCTAGTAAAAGTTTGTGTTTGAATTTTGATAGGTTGCATACTAGATCCCAGTAGTGAGCCTTAAGTGACATACTGGGGAGTCTGCTGGTAAAAGTTGGGAGATGATCACTAAGTACATTTGGAAATGTGCCAGATGAGAAGTTGGTGATGTCTGAGGTAAATATCCAGGCAAAAGTGTGGATGACTTATTAGGCTTATTATATTTCGAAGGATCTAGTATGGGTACTGATGATTTGGATGAAGCCATACAGGTTCATGGCAGAAGACAGCCTGTTGCAAATCTATGTTTAAGCCACCTAAAATTACTTCTGTTGCTGAGAGGTTATCTCCAGAAAGAATATATAAGGACTGATTATACAAAGGCTTTTGCAATTTTTTTTAATTTTAAGGAAAGAGACAAGAAATGTTACACTGGCGAATTGTGGAACAGGGTGAGGGTTCATAGGTAGGTACTAGGCTATCAGCCCTAGGACCTATACAAGCCTAGCCAAAAAGGTACCTTGGCATTCGCCACCCAAGAGAATTATTTTCCTGTGCCACTATCGAGCAGAGCCACGGAGGTAATCCCCGTGTGAATTTCCTATTTCCCATCCAATCATCAAGATTTTTCTTGCAGAATGCTAATGAGGAGCTTTGTTTGATAGTATGGGAAGTCTGTGGGACAGGAATCTATCCCTCCAGCATGTTCTGTTTATTGTGGTGACAAGGTTTATGTCCCTAGAGTATGTAGCTCAGAGGGATTGGGGTTTCTTTAAGTGGAGCATGTCTAACAGCTCTGGGTTTGACATAGCTTAGTATGTTAGGCA